>NC_044278.2:64828922-65128922 GCF_004027225.2 Strigops habroptila | reverse complement strand
TTTTGACTCTCAGTTCCAAGGAAGAGCTCAAGATGCAATATCATGGCTCAGAGAGCATATTTTAAGTTGTTATCACACTAGAAAGAGCTCTCTTGTCTCAAACTGACAATATATAAAAGGTAGTATTCTGTGGAAATGCCTTCGTGAGACTTCTTGAATGCCGGTAAGAACTTTAATTAAAAAAAGCAAAGCTCGATTATTTTTGATTAATGTGTATTAGTATACCTAAACATTCTTTAAAAAGTTTGAAATATTAACTGTATAAACATGCCTAGACCCAGATCCTTCTGGATCCATCAGACATCATTTTCCTTGAATTAAAACCTACAGTGTAGAAGTGGCATTATCAATAGAAATTGGTGTGGTGGATTCGTCTTTATTGGTTCCTTCCTTCTGGTAGATCAGAGGCCTACGTGAAACATTTAACACATATGCAAAATTCCATTAATACTGAGAGAGATTTTTGGTACAATATGACCTTTCAGAAAGTTTGTTATAAATGCAGTGGCAAGCAGCAAGCAGTGTTAGGAAGAACATTGAAAGAATAGTGTGAGATAGTAATCACAAATAATCATGGAATCATAGAAAGGTTAGAGTTGGAAGGGACCTTAAAAATCATCTAATTCCAACCCCCCTCCCACAGGCAGGGACAGCTTCCACTACACCAGTTTGCTCAAGGTCCTGTCCACCTGGCCTTAAACACTTCCACTGATGGGGCAGCCACAACTTCTCTCGGCAACATGTTCAGGTGCCTCGTCACCCTCACAGTGAAGAATTTCTTCCTAATGCCTGATCTAAATCTACCCTCTTTCCATTTAAAGCCATTCATTCTTGTCCTGTCAGTATGTGCCTTTGTAAAGTCACCCTAAAGATTTCTTGTAGACCTCCTTTAGGCACTGGAAGCTGCTCTATGGTCTCCTCAGAGACTTCTCTTCTCCAAGCTGGACAAGCCCAACTCTCTCAGCCTGTCTTCATAGGAGGGGTGCTCCAGTCCTTGGATCTTCTTCGTGGCCCTCCTCTGGAACACACTTAAGCAGGCCTGGAATTCACTGCACAAACAAGCCATCATTTGTATGTTTTTGTTCCCAGTGTTAAATGCTGCGGGCATGTTTTCTGCTCCTTGTTCATTGTACTTTAGGATTATGCCAAGTTTTCTTTCTTAATAGTAGTGGTGTGTTTCTAATGACTTACCACAGTTTTAATTATGGCATATTGCCTTTTATTCAGAAGGTTTGGGGATTTTGGGCCCAGCACTGGATATTTGTGTCTTCAGTTTTATCTCTAGAACACTATGGACAGGAGCCTAAAAATGTTGGCAGTTAAGTGGAAGAGCTGAGAACAGTCTATTGAGGCAGAATATGTGCTAGCACAATGCATTTAGAATCACCTTTGGGAGGAAGGGGAGAGTATATCCTTTCTATCTTTGTATTACATGAGTTCAAAGGGAGACTGATCAAGTGCTCCGAAGAGGAATCCATTAGGTCCTACTCAGTAGAGAGACCATATAAGGCTCAGGAAATGCTATGAAAATAGCTGAAGGCTAAGTGAGTAATGGGGAAGAATGAATGCTTGCCCTGCTTTTACTTTTTCTTAGACTGATGGCCCCAGTTTGCACTAGATAGGAACTAAATAGCTCAGTACAGTGACATACCTTTCTGTCACCAAAAGAAGCAAGGTCATTTACGAAAGGATAGGGGACAACGATTCTTCTTATTCCTTAGAGAACACTTTGTCTTCCATAGGTTGTTCAAAATGCGAATTTTTGATGAAAATTATCCACTGAAGTTGGTCTTCATTAGAACTTTCTCAGAAATCTTATTAAAATAATCTCTGTTACTCTGCCTACCTTTGAGCATTTCACTCTAAGCTTCCACTGCATGTATAAATCGTACATGAAACCCCTGTGTAATTATTTCAGTTTTGTGGAAGGCGACTGAGGTACAGTGAAATGACTTGTCTGAAGTCATGCAGGAAGTTTGTAGCAGAGTGAAGGAATTAGGGAATTTAAGAGTATATAAACTAGTTGGAACTCGCTCTTTTAGGCATATGCTTATGCTGCACATAGCTGCTAGTCTGTAATTCAGATGCTGGCTGAAGCAGGCTTCTGGAAACAAATACTGATGAATAAAGTGAACATGCCTAATTTAGTCTCAGGCAGAACAGGAACTGCAATTAGTAGAATTAGAACTTTAGATGACATTTTTGAAAAAGCAAGCAGTATTTGAAATAGGAAATACACTCCCAAACCTGAACTTAGTTTAAAGGGGAGCTTTCAAACAAATAGAACCTCATTTAAAAACATCAATTCCTAAGAAACTGTCCAGGATGACTGATCTTAAAGGATGCATTCAAATGTACAGGAATGCAAAAATGTCCACTTTTATTTTTTTTCATGCTAGCCTTGAGAGAACTCTTTTGCTGAAAGATTGAAGTCCTTCCTCCAGAAATACATGCTTGTTGGTTGTAAGACAAATACCAGCCTGGAAGCAAAGTACTTTTCTACAAAATTGTTGGTGGAGAGGAAAAAGTCTGTAATATTTTATATATAAACAGCTTAAATTCCTGCCCACTGAAATGTGGCTCAAGATGAGACATGAAACAGTTTGGAAGCTCAGGTGTACTCGTGTCTATTCAGATTCTTTGCAGTAGAACTGTTTAGTGGAAAACAGCATGACATTAATAAGGATCTCAGACTGTGGAGTCCAATGTTGATCCTTACTTATCACTGTTAAATAACAGAATGAAAGCAGTGAAGCACAAACTCTTCGCTGATTACATCTTTATTGACAGCTGAAGAGAAAGATGCCTGTGCCATTAGGAGTTGTTGCTGCAGTCCCTAGAAACTTGAAGTTTGTTGTGAAAAACAGCGAAGGCAAAAATAAAAGCTGACTGTGGCTTGGAATTCCAGACATTTGCAGCAGATGATGAAAATTATGCTATGCCGAATTACAAAACTGGCACTGAAATAACACTGAAATGCCATTAAGTCATCTTTATGCCTCAGTACTCTCCACCTTTGTCTCACCTGTGTGTTCCTACACATCTTTGGATGTAGCTATCTACACAAATACTTTGGCAGTGAAGTAAGCTTGGGTGGTAGGGAACAGAAGTTGAATGAGGCATGATTTGTTAAGCTGTTGGTATTATGCTTGACTGATAATCCAGTGTTGTAGCATTCCCACAGTCCTGCTCTCTTAATTGTTTAGGTTAGTGACCTGGCTAGAATACTCTGTCATTCCTTTGTAGGCAATATAGTTGAGTTTGTTCCTCTAGGGAATGGTTATTGTAGACTCAGGTTTTATCCCATTGCATAGTAAGGTTGTAGCAGAGTTGCTTACCCAGACCCAAGTGGCAGGACATGCTTTTATAATCTGCAGTTCTGACATAGTCTCTCTATTTGCCTTGATAATTTAATCGTTCTTTCACGTATGAATCTTGTCTATTGCCTAGGATTAAGAAAGAAACAGGCAATGGTAACTGTGGACAAGAGGCACAGACAGTAAGACTCTTGTTCTTTTGCTGGGCTCTTTCTCTGGAGCAGTTGTGAGAAGGTTTTTCTTGGGAGTTTTGGATGATTGCATAGTAGAAGCTAATTTGGGGGAGGGGAGGGGCAAATTACAGTGTACTGTTAAATCAAAGTGGAAACTCTCAGGAAACAGGATTAAGTTGCTCCCTCCAACTTTCTTTTTAGTGACCCTGTCAAAGTGTTAGGCTGTTACCTTGCTAATCGGGCTGGGTTATATCCCAGGTCATCAACTTTACATAAGCTTTTCTTTGTCGCTAACATTCATGTACCCCATGTTCTTCTGGCTAGCTAAACATTTAATCAACTATGCTTCATCAGTTTAATGATACCTTGCTTTTGCAATCATTTTGTCAAAATGTCTGGGATTAAGTAAACTTGAAACCCAGACCTCATGTCACCAGTCAAGAAGCAGTCATCTTTATACCTCTTTTTTCCAATTATGCAAGGTCAATCTCTATTTTCCCAATTTAGACAAAGCTGTTTTATACTATTTGGATAGAAAGTAAACAGTTTGTCTTGTAATTAGTTTGTTTCCAGTGTTCATATTCTCTTCTCTTTACCCAAAGGTCAGAAGAGGGCTGTGAAGAGCTGTGCCTTTAAAGAGGCTTTTATTAGAGCTAATTAGGATTTATTCTTGTATTGTACAGGGGCTTTTGAGTGTGGGTCAAAACTGTAATCCAGGCACTGCGTGAAGTTAGGTTCTGTAAGGCTTACTGTCTCAGAGTAACTATTGGCACGTAAAAAATGATAGTAAATACTCTTTCCTGTTGCATGTAGTTTTCTTTTAAGAACCTGTACTAGGTACTATAAAATGCAGGTTAAAGCTGTCCATGTGTATTTTTCTACCATTTTTTTTTTTTTCAAGCTGAGCAGTACCTTTGCCCTTTTGTTTTCCCTTTTTATATGACAAATGAATATCACTTTCATGAATTTTTCTCAAAGATACACTAGGATTCTTTCTGTCTTTGCTTGGAGCCAACAGGGCATGTGTCACTCCTAAGTGTAGAGCTTGGGCTCATACTTTAGGAAGAAGAAGAACAGATTTAAAGATGTTTCCCATAAGCTTGCCTGCTACCATTTTCCATGGCAATTCATTAGCTGCTAGGAAAATGTAAATGGGCCCTTTGGAGCTATTATTTTGACAGCCTTATGCTGGAATTTTGTCTTAAAAGTGCTACATAATGCAAAGTTATCTTACATGGATGTGGTTTGGCATATTTTAAGGTTTTGTGTTTGCTTTTTGTGTCAATAATACTTCTAGAAAAAGAGCAAAGAAAACAGCCATTTGTCACATCTTTGGCAAACACTCCCCTCCCTTTGCTTTGTTTTAGATAGCAAGCTAAAGAGCTTGTTTTCTTACTTTGGCTTACAACATTCACTCAGTTGTTGTTTAATAAAGTTGCATCTAGATGATTATTTTTGTATGTAATCAGAACTTTAAGCTCACAAAATGTAATCAGAAGAGCTTTGGAGTAAGATTGTTTCTGCAAAAGTATTTTTAACGAGGGAAAGGTTTTTTTAAAATTTATTTATTTTTTTTAAATTCTAAATAAAAACTATTTTACCTGTTCTATTTTTTTAACTTTCTGTGATGGCACTTCTCAAAGAAAATGTGGGTTTGTATGTATTTCTGATTCTTTAGATAGATTTCTAATACAGGTATAATTGTGTTAGCAGTGTTCTTTGTACTGCAGCTCAGTTTAGAACTCACAGCTTTTTCAAAGCCAAAACTGCTTTCTCTTCTTGTTTTGGCACGATTGTACAGACCTAGTATTGTTGCTGAAAAGTGTTAGAAATGTGCCACAGTGTGACTGTAGAATGCTGTGAAACTGTCAATGGGGTAGCCTGTGGGTCATGCTGGGTTTCTTTGTTTCGGTTTGGTTTTAATTTTCTATTCTTTTGAGTACTCTCTGACTTTGGCCCATCATATTTTTTTTTAAACAAGATCCAGGCACTAGACTCTTTCAAGTCAAGCCAGGAAAGTGGTTCCCAATGGGAATATTTGTGTTCTGTTTAAACCTACTCACCCAGAACACAGTAAGCGGGTCACTTCTACTACAATATTTCTTTCAGAGTGGTAAGAAGTTCATAATAGGCTCATACCAGTGGTTCAACATTGTCTAAAAAAACCCCAAACCCAAAAACCCCACAAAATCCAAAACCCAGGAAAAAAACCCCAACCAAACAAAAAAGACCCACTCAAAACCCCCACCCAAACTAAAATAAACTAACCACAAATCCATGCAAGCCCACAAACCCAGAATCACAGAATCATTAGGGTTGGAAGAGACCTCTGGAGATCATCTAGTCCAACCCCCCACCAAGGCAGGACCACGCAGAGCAGGTTACACAGGAATGTGTCCAGGTGGGTTTTGAATGTCTCCAGAGAGGGAGACTCCACAACCTCCCAATTTCTTCCTCATGCTTAGGTGAAACTTCTTGTGCTTTAGTTTATGGCCACTGCTCTTTGTCCTGTTTCTGGGCACCACTGAAAAGAGTCTGGCACCATCCTCCTGGCACCCGCCTTTGAGATATTTATATGCATTAATTAGATCCCCTCTCAATCTTCTCTAGACTAAACAGGCTCAGCTCCCACAATCTCTCCTCATAAGAGAGGTGCTCCAGACCCCTGATCATCCTTGTGGCCCTCCGTTGGATCCTCTCCAGTAACTCCTTGTCTTTTTAATGTATTTTTAAATGCATGAGCATTTGTTAGAGAAGGGGTAACTATTGAAGCTTGCCATTCTTGTACAGCTTCACTCTGATTAGTTGTACCTTGCTGCTGAAATTGCATTTAAAAAGAAATCACTCACCTTGGTTGCCTTCCTTCCAAATACTTCTGCAACATTTGAGTTATAAGCTGTTAAATCAGTATGGCCTTCCCTTTCATATTCTATCTTGTCAGGACAAAATTTTGCTAATCTAGGGAGTATCCCAAAGGGAGAGAAAAACAAAGCACAGATTATTTGAATCATGGAATCAACAAGTCTGGAAAAGACCTTCAAGATCATCAAACCCAACCATTACCCCAAGACTGCCAAGTCCACCACTAAACAATGTCACTAAAGGCCTTATCTACATGTTTTTTGAACACTTCCAGGGACAGTGATCCCACCACTTTCATGGGCAGCCTGTTCTAATATCTGATCATCCTCTCGGTGAAGAAATTTTTCCTCATATCCAGTCTAAATCTTCCATGGTGCAGCTTGAGGCCGTTAAGTCTTGTCCTGCTGCTTGTAACTTGGGAGAAGAGACTGACTCCCACCTCACTACAACCTCCTTTCAGATACTTGTAGAGAGCAATAAGGTCCTCCCCGAGCCTTCTCTTCTCCAGACTAAACAACCTCAGTTCCCTCAGTTGTTCCTCGTCAGATTTATTCTGCAGGCCAGCTTCCTTGCCCTTTTCTGGACCCGCTCCAGCAACTCCATGTATTTCTTGGTTTTTTTCCCTACTTTTTTCCACTCGCTGCCCTTCACTGTTACTATTTTCTGTCTGTGACGCAGGAAAATTTAGTAAGGTTAGAAGATATTTCTGGACTTTGAAGCACTGTGGGGTTTTTTTCTAATTAATTTCCAAAACAACCTTTTGGACCTTTAGGAGTGACTTTCCCACTGTGGGAGACAGCACAGCACTGGGCAGGGGAAGGGAGCTGGGTTGGGGTGCTGGGGTGCCCAGAGAATGCAAGATGCATCAGGGGTGCTGGGCACTGGCTTGCGGAGTGGGGGCTGGAAGAGTGTGAGTTGTGTGGGGTTACCATCTGGGGAGGTGTGGACAGCTGTGATGCCAGTGCAGGTGCCAAGGCAGTTCATAATGTTGTAGGGAGGTAAAGCCCCCCTAGCAATCTTCTTGCAATCATACATAGATAGGCAGAAAGCCTGATAAGGATGAGTTATGAAATTTATGAGCCCTAAGAGGCCTGGGTATTGCATATATATATGCATTTGGGTATTTCTGCCATCAAATTCAGAATTCAATAGTTATAGGTATGAACTCAATTCTTCCCTCCAGTATCATGTTTTCTGTTTGGTCCACCTGAACAGGAAGACAAGTCTTGGTACTTACACTGTTAAGGAATAAAAACAGTAGAGCAAATTCACTTTACCTTTTTATTTGTATAAATGTAGACTAAGAGGAGTTAGAAGTATATAGTGAGGTGAATTGAAGCTTACAGCTATGTTATGCCATGATCCCCTGATGGTTGAGATAATTGAAGGACTTTTCCCCAAGAACTGAGGTTTTTAGTGTTTGTTTCTATGCTGCTAAGGTGTTCCCCAGGTGCCCTTGAGGGCAGTCACCTGTACATGTAACCTGCCTCCTAGGAATTGGGCTTAAGGAAATTATTTAGCACGTCTCATGGAAAGTTTTCAGTGCACCTCTAGTTTACAGCACCTTGCAGAGGGCACTTGACAGAAGAATGTTTCCCGCAGCACCCAGTTGTCTTGTGTGTCAGAATAGGGATGGTGGTAATGATAGTGTAAAGAGGCAACTTGCAATTTTTTCTTTTGGGGTTGTTGCTGTACAGGCTATAATGTCTTTTGCACCAGGGAATTAGGGATTGAAGAGTGGCACAGTAAAAGCAGTATGATCACTGGGTACTAAGTGATTGTATTATTACTGGGCACTGCTGTGAAATATGGAGCAGTCTCAAGAGCACTCTAGAAGTAAATATGAAGCAGGTCATACTAAGAATGTTTTCATAAGGTAATCCCATTGGGTTTTCTCCTGCTCGTAATATTTTGGAGAGGAGAATCAGAGACTGTTTCTTAGCATCCTAGATGTGTTGAACAGAATTTACCTGCTGTGAAGCCAAATATTCAATATATGCCATAATGATCCTTTAATTTGAGCGTGATAACTGTAATACTGACAGCAGCTTAAGTAGGTAACCCAAAGGAACCTCAGTAAAGATTTCATCATGATTAACTCATTTGTCATTAACTGTTGTATGGAATTAATGTGGATTGAGAATTGCATTGCAATTTACCAAAATACGAGCTAGCGAGCCATCTGACAAGGAAGATCTATCACTGCATGAGAATTAAAATCAGCAAAGCAAATGACATGACTTGATATAGCTGCTGACCTAACGTTCCTTCAAGCATCTGAGAAGCATGATAATTCCAGTGCAAACACAAGTGTGTGTGGGTCTACATTATGCATAGTTTTAGATCACCCCTCCCACATTTTAAAAATACTTGAATGGTTAACTCGTTGGCAGCAGAGTTTCAAACACTGTTTGCCATGACAGCTGTTTGGGAGCTGGCTTTGTGGCAGGGATGAAACAGCCGGCTTCTGACAGGTTGGCAGCAGGTCCTGGCAATGAAAATGAGCTAACAAAGGGGAATGACCACTCAGCTCACAGGATCCCATGTGCTAAACCTTCATAGCTGTGCAGTAGTTAACACTTGGTGCTGCATTGTCTGCTAGCTGAAGAACGTGGAAAATGCAGGTTAAATTTTAGAAACAGGCGTAGGACCAAAGTTAATTAGATTTGGACACATAGCAGTTGTAAGCAGCTGGTCTGCTGTGGTTTAAACTTATTATGTTCAATTTAGTTTAGCTGATGCTTTGTCTTTTTATCTTTTGACTTCATTGTGATATCTAGCCCACTGTCTGTCTTTGGACACAGACTTCACAGCGCTTCGGGGCAGAGACTGCTCTTCTCGCAATTCTTTCAATCCCTGATAGATGTAGGCTTTGATCACTTCTTAAGGCCCCATTTAAAATGGATATAACTAATGATGTTTAATAATAACCAGCTTCTGTAGTGCTTAAGTGTACTTTTCTCATTCTTCTGCCACTTTGTGTTTGTCCTTTATGGATATTCTTTCACTGAAAGCAGTAGGATCTTTTTATAACCTAGAACATACTTTTGGAAGCTCACAGGTGTGGAGAAATCATTACTAGGCAAAAATTAAAATTTAATGGATGTGTAAGCAGACTGCAAGCTTAAACATCTGATGGGATACAGTGGGAAAAAAAGGCCAGAGGCAGCTTGCGAAAGTGACATGTGCATAGTCCCAGGTTTCAGTTAAACCCTATCTCAAATTTTGCAGTGATTTTCATTTGAATGTGTGATTTCACTTGAGTCTGAAAGTGATATAAATCAGAAAATAAGAATGTCATCTTGCAGTCTGAACAGACTTTTATATTGTGCGAGAGAATGCTGTAGGCTTTAACACCCTGATAATCCTGTTCAGGAAGTGAGGAAGAGTAGGAAAAATCAGCAGTCTGGAAAAAATCTGTAAGAGCACAAAGTGGCTACTGCAGCTTTTAGTTTAAGTAAATATGAAACCTAAAAGGTGGGACTTGGGATGCTTTAGGAAAAGCACTAAGTAGATTCTAAAAAGAAACTAAACCCAAGCCACGCTAATGTGGAAACCTGTCCATTTTGCAGCCATCCTGCAGACACTACTCCCAGGAAAATATCCTTTGACTGTAATGCTTGTACCCTAAATGGGAAGAACAGTGCTAATGGTAGGCTGTAATGAACTCTAATATAAAATAAGTTCTTGATTGGCAAACTGTTTTCTACATTGTATTTTTATATTGATCTCGGGATAATTTCCTATTGTTGCATTGAATGAGGAGCCAAAGTATTATTCATACAAATAGAATTTCCTTTTCTGTCTGTCATGGTCCATCATCTTTTTCACAGTGATACTGGAAGGGATACAATGCCTAATGTAATATTTCGCTTTTATTTGTTTTAATTAGAAGAATCCATTGGAATTTCTATTTTGCAGGAAATTATTCTAAAGAAACTACACCTTTTAGGAGCAAGCACTCCACAGAAGGGATAAAATTATTTAGGAATAAATTTATTTGTTCAGTTTCTATAGGAAGTGGCAAACCCAAGACTAAGGTTCTTGGCTCAGCCCTTGTCTCCTGACTCTCCCAGGCCACTTGCTCATTGTCATCTCTAGCAGCAGTCAAGCAGTCTTGGGAGCCAGGACCTCGAGCACAGGGAACTTCTTTAGACAGTGACCTACAAGACGCCTCTGTGGCAGGGCTTCCCTGGAACTGCAGTCCCTTTAGACCTCAGGATTCATGATGTGGAGGCAGTCCAGTTGGCAGGTCTGCCTGGAGACACTGCAGGCTTTGTTCCCTTTCAGGTCACCAGCCAAGCTGGCAGGAAACCTGGCAGGCTTTTGATAGGACCTGCTTCTCTTGCGGCCAAGTCATATGTTGGTGCCCGTGCTGTTGTCTGTTCTCGTGTTTTGTTGTATTTTGACCAGAAATTATATTTCAGATCTGAAAACCTTCCCCAAAAAAAAGGTTCACTTAAATATGTAAGTTTCAAAAAAAATTTCTGATCCCAATGAGTCAGCATTGTGCCCCAATTCCTACCCAACTCATTTTTATCCTACTGCTAGCATGGGCTGCTTCATGACCATCAGCTACAGTACTCCATAGGGAAATGCCAGTTCCCCAAAACCCCTTTAGGTCTAATTTGGAAATTAAGCAGCACATAAAAGCTGAGTCTTATGCTAGCTGTACAGACCTATGTCTGTCTGGCATCAAAATACTGGCCCTTCATGGTAAGGCTGAGGTAGGTATGGCTTCTTTCTTACTCTACCTTAAATTTTCATACAAAAGCTAACCCTCAGTTTTCTCATTTAACTTAAACATATACTTTTTTCCCTCTTCTCTGTATTTATTTTTTCTTTTTTGATTCTTAAGGCATGAAACTACTTCCACTTGAAGTTAGAGGTCAGCCCTCTACTTGTATAAACAGGCTCCAAGACATGGATTTCAGGAAACTCAAAGATTTGTTTATTTGTTTATTTTCATGAATGCTAATGAAATCATAGAGGTGGTATAGTAGTCATGCAACTTTGATTTTGTTCAAAGAAATACGAGGTTGCCAGAGATTGCTAGTTTCCTTCTGTGAAATTGTATTTATAGGGATGGTTTCTAGCCCAAAAGTAAACTATTTATGTTGCTTAGTGATGCTGGGATGGTTTGCCAGAATGGGTGTTGGAAATATATTTTATTCATTGACAAAGAGGTGAAATACCCAACTGATTTTTGACTAAAACCTATACTGCAAAAAGAGGTGGTTGGCAACATGTTTTAAATAAACTTCAGAAAGATGACATTGGTGATGACTATTTGACAAAGAGTTGTTTCATGCAGCAAGTGTGTGATTCTTTAGTCTTTGCTATGTCAGAGACATTATAATTAAATTGTCTTGGCAGCTATATTTAAAATCCATTCTTACTTGCTTCTTAATCTTTACCTTATGTAAACTTTGTAACCAGGCATCAAGATTGTTGTGGTTTAAGCCCAGCCGGTAACTCAGAACCACGCAGCCGCTCACTCACTCCCCTGCTTCTTCCTCCCCGCGCTCCCAGAGGAATGGGGAGGAGAATAGAAAGAATGTAACTCCCATGGGTAGAGATAAGAACAGTCCAGTAACTAAGGTATAATACAAAACCACTACTACTACCACCAATAATAATAACGATAAGAGAAATAACAAGGGGAGAGAATACAATTCCTCACCACCCACCGACCGATACCCAGCCTGACCCAAGCAGCGATTTGGGCCTTCCAGGTAACTCCCCCAGTTATATACTGGACATGACGTGCTGTGGTATGGAATACACCTTTGGCTAGTTTGGGTCAGGTGTCCTGTCTCTGCTTCCTCCTGGGTTCCCCTCCTCCCTGGCAGAGCATGAGATTGAGAAAGTCTTTGATCGGAGTAAACATTACTTAGCAAGAATATTGGTGTTATCAGTGTTTCGACTAAAGTTGAAAACACAGCACTGCACTAGCTACTAAGGAGGAGAAAAATGACTGCTACTGCTGAACTCAGGACAAGGATTCTGAGTACTTTTTTTATATTACTGTATGTAGAGAATATGAGATGATATACCAGGGGTTTAATCACAGGCATTCTTCCAGTCTTAACTTCTATATTCTCTAGAAATCCTTGCTTACTGTCCTTCAAACCACATACAAGTCTTACCAGGATCAAGAACCACTTTCTTGACAACATGGCCAGCAAAAATGCAGTTTTGTAAACTAGTTTATAAACTGTTTTGAAATTGGCAGATGAACCTTATTGGCAGCTTCTCCAGTCAGACTTAAAGAAACACATCTGACACGCTCTTTGGAAAAAATGGCCAAGTGCTGCAAGTTCCCCCTCACACTGTTTTTATTCATATCCTTAGTATCCCTTGACTCAGGAGAACATCCCTGTGTGAGCCCACCTGCCAGTAGCTTCAGTCTGATAAGACAGTCTCGGGCTGCCTTGGGAATGCTGAAGTAGCCTTCAGAGCACCCTGCAATCTACCCAGAAATACTGAAGTGTAGCACAGCATCTCTTTACTGATTTGGCAGATCTCTTGCTTTGAAGAGAAGATTCACTCTCCTAGTCCCTGTCCTATTTTCCTTCCTCTGGTGCCTGTATTTCAGATTTTAGCAGCATCATAGCCTCCCTCCTGTCCTAGGAATGGATTTCCTCTACCAGACCTTGCTGTTGTGGTTCCATTTACCAGATTTGCCTGGCATACAGGATCCCAGAGTTGAGGACAGGCTATGATTTAGCAGAGGTTCCACAAGGTAAAACACATTGTGTCACTGCTACCTTAGTCCTTTCATCACTGATCTCATGGAATCCTAGGGTACACATCTTCATTTACTTGGAAAGATGAAGAGCTTGGTATTCCTTCCGAGTTTACACCATCTTTAGCAACACGTCTTCTGTCATTTAGCATGGTCATTTCTATCTTCCTCACTGAGCCAATGTTACTGACCAAGAAAGATGATGGTAGAGGACGCAGGGGGGAAATAAAGTACTAAATGCCACCAGAAGGTTCTGCAAGACAACAGATCATAACAAAGCCATCTCCTCATCACCAGTCTTGTATCCTAGGTCTGAAACACATTTTAGGTGTCATTTGCAGAAACTCACATAGTCTGGAAAGGTGATTTCAGAATTTGTTGGAGGTGGCTGTCACCTGTACTAAGCATACCAAGTGGAAGATTGTGACTGCTATGAATACACATTGTCTATGCTGTGAAACGTCAAGAGTTATGCCCTGTACAGATCTGGTCAACTGGTTCACTAATCCCAAAAGTTTCCATATTTTCAGACCAAGGTTAGTAGTTTCTCCATCTCAGAAACCCATTTATCTGCCTACTTTGATCTCAGTTTCCCAATCCAAGGGATATCTGTACCCATAACATCTAGTCCTCCTACACTGTGTTTGTTCTCAGCACCTTGGTCTTAACATAGCTTTTGCTTTTACGTATTCTTAATGACATTGTGCTTGCTAGGTTTGAATAACATGGTGGAACTATCTTCAGTAAGCCATTTGAGAAATCTTGCACTGGGTCTAAAACCTGCTAGTCAGCGGGAAACTCTTCATGGCACTTTAGTTGACACTGAATCAGGCTTTTAGTAATTATGTTGTTAAATTAAATGTCTATTTGAAAAGTCAGAAAGCCATGAGCTTATGTTATAGGAGTTGCTGTTTGTATCACCAAAAAGTTAAATAACTTATTCACTGTAAGACCAGTTATCTAATATAATTTACACAGAGCACAACTGGCGTCTTGGTAATATCTTTGCCCCTTTTATTACAGAGCCTGACTTTGCTGTCCTCTTGTACCCAGATCTCCCATTACATCTGTGGGAATTTCACACAAGACACCTCATAAAATAAGGGCATTCTTGAGTATATATTCTGCTGTAATACTTTGGTTGTAAGACAACTTTGGTTTAAAAACTAATCAAATAAATAAAAATCTGATTTTATAAAAGCAAACATTGAAGGTCAATTTCATCTATAAAGAAACTGCACAAGGTCTTATATGTAATACAAGCTCCACCTAATCCCATCAGCAGTCCATGTTAGCATTCTTGCCCTATGTTTACTGCTGTAACATATTTGATTTAGTATTATCCTAACTCCAGTCTACTGTGCATAATACTTCCGGGCATGCTTTCCATGATAATATACTCTAATAAAATAATTGCCCATGTATTTTCAGTATATCAGATTTTCCTTTCTTTAAAATTATTTGTTACATGATCTAACAACAAGATTGTCTTACACAGAACAACCTAGAAATAACTTCTCTGATTTTTACAAAAGTGGCATCCTAAAAAGTCTAAGTTTAGTGATCCGAAGTACAAAATCCAGACTGGATTACTGCAGTCACTTATTTGCTACCTATCTAAAATACTAGCTACATTCTCTCTGTTACTGGAAAAATCAAAGCATTTTTAAACAGAGAATGTGAATTGTTCGGCATGTCCTACTTTACAGAGGAAGTATTGGGTGTGACTTGATAACAGAAGCAATTTTGCTTCCAGTTTATTTGACGCTTTCAGCTCTGCCCTCCAAGCGTCCTCAGCCCTGCTTCACAACCCTAAGAGCTGAAGCCACCTATTTCAAGAAACACAGATCTTTCATTCTGCATCTCCCTCTGCTTCTTTCTCACATGCTTAGCTCTCTTCATTTCACAGAGACTAGGAGAAAAAAATCCAAAACGCTATAAACCAATACATTTGTATTTAATTTTTTTGCACTTCATGGCTGACACTGCTGATATCTTTAAACCTGCATAATTTAATTGGATTTCATGAATTATTGTTGTTTAGTGTGGAGGAAGAATGTTTTATCTGATGGGATAGAAGTTACTACTACCATGAACAAAGGAAAGTTTCACAACCTAAGGCACAGAGCAATGATGTCAGAGGAAGAATTTTCTGCCTGAGTAGAAAATTATTGACAGCCTTTGATAAGAATCACAAATGGTGCCCAGATATCATTAAGAGAAATCTAAGAAGGAAAGAAAGACATGGAAAAATCTGAGAGTAAAGGAGGAAAAATACATATGAGTGAGAACTGGTCTTCAACATGCTGCATCAGAATCAAAATGGAGTTTGTGGCGGTGTATTTTAGGGCAGAGATGTACTGTTTGATGGGACTCTGAATTCTGCAGGCACTTGGGGGCACCAATAAGGACCGGTTGCAGCGCTGACATGCTTTAAAAACTAGCAGCTTGAGAATTCTGCTAATGTTCTGGCAGCATGACAACTCATTCTTTCTCACTCTTCAGAGGCTGCAGGTGCTTGACTGCACACATACAACAGTATTCGTGACAGGGTAAGGCAGAAGGACTGTAGCAGGACAGCACCTGCTACAGTCTCCACAGGTTCTCAGTACAATTCCCCTAATCATTTGCATTCTTTCAGGTAAGAAAGAATAGAAACCCAGGAATTTCACCAGGAATTTCAGGGAATATGTGCACCCACATAGAGAGTTGAATGCTTCAGAGCAGGGACTAGAAAGATGATACTATCAGGTGTTTCAAGCCCAGTATGCTTTTCCTGTGGATTAGGTCATATCCATGAAATGGAAAATACCCATTATGGAAAAGGAGGCAAATAATATTTTATAATTCCACTTCAGTTCTGAATAAATCATGGGTTTTTTTCAGTCACGTGGCTGGTTCAGAAGGGATGTTTTCAGTAGATTAGCAGCATCACAATCTTTGTACACCTTTCCATAGATTATGATTTATATATTAATTTCTTTGATTATGTATATTATGTCTGTTAGAGTTAGCTCTCTATTCATTTTTTGCTTTCAGCTTCTTGCAAATAATGTCTTGTTGATAATATGATCTCTGTATAATGTGATGTTAGTTTTTCAGTGCTCTTGATGTTTCCACATGAACATATACCTTCAAACAATTTTCACATGAAACTTTGGTGTCAGTTATTTGTCTAGCTTATTGCCAACCCTTGATGTGTAAATCTTGTGAAACATCTGTCCTCAGCTGCAGTTGAATAACAGGGATCGTCTGACATAACTAAGCTTTCCTCACCTAGTTTATCAACAAAGAGCTGCAATGCCATAGAGAGTTAGACAGTCTTTGTGCTGCCTTTCAGAACTTCAGTATTAACATAGTTAAAATGTCTTCCTTGATGGGTTATTATTTCTTTCAGAAGTAGATCTGAACAGAAACTGGAAGGAATATAGTCTAGCTCTCACACTGATTTTCTTCTTGAATACTTCATTCTCTGCAAAAAAGAACACTGATGTTCTTTGTGGTGTGCCTACAAGGGGATAAGTACAGTTGGGTCATCCAAGAGCAGTAGATGGACCATGACATTACCTATTCAAACAGTAGCCTGTGTGTGTTTGCCAGCAAATCCTCCCTGTGCACAACAAACTTACTGTTTTAGCAAGTTACGCAAGAGATTTTGTCCTCAGAATTTGTTTAAAAGTTTCCTTCAGAAGATTAATTTATTTGTATGAATATTTATAAAAAGGCCCAAAGAAATACAAAAAATCAATTGTAGAGATGCTCATTGTTAGAAGAAGAGCGTGTTATTAACTTAATGTACTAATCAGCAGGAATATTTCACAAGTGCCCTTCTAGGTACACAACCACACAGTGAGATGCCAAAACAGCTAGGCAGAATGGCTATATTTCTTAGCAGGGAGGAGCTGCTGCCTTCTTTGCGCTAAGAGGTATAGTAGGATCCGAATAAAAATACAACTCAGTAAAGCCAGTAAAAGATCAGAGTGGGGCCATCATCTTTTGGATTCCCTACTTCATTCTGGAAGACTTTTAAGAGACATTTTATAAAGTGAAGCTTGGGCAAGAAAAAGGCTATTACCGTGTGTAAGGGAATATCATGCAAATAGTAAAAGTGGAGGTTTAGTTTCAGGCTAATGCACGTCAAAGAAGCATTCTCTTCACCTCACTGCTATCAAACCTCTGGTCTTCTCTCCCCTACATTTTCATTAGAGAGAGAAAAAAACATTTTTCAACCAGGATAGACACCAATGCTTCATCTTACCAGCTGTAGCACTCCTGTCCTGTCCTGTACAGCACCATTCTCATTTCAGTCAGGTATAGCTCTGCCCCTCCTTACCCACTAAGGCTTTTCACGGCTGCTCAGTCCTGCCTTCTGCTGTATTCCAGCCTGCTGTTACCCTAGGAGGTGTCTGATAACATTGCTCTTACAGCAAGATTTCTATCAAATGTCATCGTCAGAGACTGATAAGCTATCACCTGCCTGCAATACAGAGAGCAGGACTGTGAGACAAGGGTCTGGATATTTCTGCTTTATAGAATCATAGAATTAGCTAGGTTGGAAAAGACCTTCAAGATCCAAGTCCCAGCGTTACCCCAGGACCGCCAAGTCCACCACTAAACCATGTCACTGAGGGCCTCACCTACATGGTTTTTGAATGCTTCCAGGGTCAGTGATTCCACTGCTTCCCTGAGCAGCCTGTTCCAATGCCTGGTCATCCTCTCTGTGAAGAAATTTTTCCTAATATCTAATCTAAACCTTCCCTGGTGCAACTTGAGGCCATTTCCTCTTGTCCTCTTGTTACATGGGAAAAGAGACCAGCCACCTCCTCGCTCCATCCTCTTTTCAGGTAGTTGTAGAGAGCAATACGGTCCTCCTGAGCTTTCTCTTCTCCAGACTAAACAACCCCAGTTCCCTCAGCCAATCTTCATCACACTTGTGCTCCAAGCCCTTCACCAGCTTCATTGCCCTTCCCTGGACCTGCTCCAGCACCTCAATGTCTCTCTTGTAGTGAGCGGCCCAGAACTGAACACAGGATTCGAGGTGCGGCCTCACCAGTGTTGAGTACAGGGAGATGTACTGATTTTCTTCTTGAATACTGCTGGCCACACTTTTGCTGATACAGGCCAGGATGCTATTGGCCTTCCTGGATGCCTGGGCACAAGGTGGCTTATGTTCAGCTCCGTCAATCAGCACCTCCAGGTCCTTTTCTGCCAAGCAGCTTTCCAGCCACTCTTCCCCAAGCCTGGAGCATTGCATGGGGTTGTCGTGGCCCAAGTGCAGGACCTGGGGTCCTCTCTGACTGCCTCTACTCTGCTGCAGCTGTGCTGGGAGAACCTGTGGGTGGGCTGAGCCAATACCTGACGGCTGCCGTCCCCCACCGTGCTCTCCCCATGGCAGCTGCCCCAGCCTGTGAGCTGCAGGGAAGTGGCCAACTGGAGCTGGACTGATGGATGTGCTTGTGAGAGCCTTACAGCTGTCAGCCAGCCGTTCACCCTCCTCTCTGGTTTCTCTACCCTTGATATGTCTGGAGCAGCTGGTGCGGGCACAGAGTGAACAGCTGCAGATTTGCCTTTCTCTTCCATCACGGCCAGCTCGGGGTGTATTCATCAGAGCAGGACTGGAAGCAGTACACCTTGAGTGCCTTCTCTCTCTTGCCTTCACTTCTCTGATACTGTCATCCACACTGCTGGCTCTGTTCTCCAGCACCATCTCTTGGCCATTCTGACAATAAAATAGGAAAAAAGGTTCTGTCAATTCTCTAGGACATAATCTTATGAAGAAGAGCCATAGGAGTACAATACAAACTGCCTTAAATCAGAGATTAACTATAAAACACCAACATTTGTTGTTTAAAAACTGGACTTTAAAAAGCCACTGTTGGAGAGGAATGCATTTCTTTGTCCATTGTGTACCTCTGAGAATATGGAGAAGAATTAAGAGAAAGAAAAAGGTCTGTGAATAAGGTGGCAGCTTCCAACTCTTTATCTCTGGCAGTGGGCTATGGATTGTTTGTGGCAGAGAAGTAACTAGTAATTCTGCTTTTAATGGCTGAAATGAGAGTACACCTTGCTTTCTTCATGTATCTGTTTCAAAAAGAGCATTTTTAAACTATTCATTCTGTTTTCCACTCATTGTCATTGTTTATGATACCTCAGAGACCATCTTGGTGAACGGCGGGACTCTGAGTTTACAGGTGGAGAATCACTGGGGAGCCAGGGGCTGCCAGCTCATCTGAGAAATAACGTGAGGTAGCTATTGTACAGCTATGGCTTGTGGCTGTATGTTCGCTTATGCTGGTAACTCAGATGCTCAGTACAGAGTCCTTTTACCTCCTGTATTAAGATCAGTGTCATTTTTACTAATGTAAAGTGTTTCAGTGTTGGCTAACTACCTTGAAATCATTTGTAGTTTAAGATAATTGTAAATAAAAATATTTAAAACATGTGAAATAGGTTATATTTTCAAATATTTGTGCAAAAGAAGGAAACAACAAGAAAGAACAACAGCAAAAGGAAAAATGGCTATTTATTTTGTTGCTAAAAAGTTGAAATCTGAAAAACCTCCTTTCTTCTATCCAGCTGACTTGCTGCAGACTTCCTGAGCTGTGATCAAGGGCACTGCTTTTTTGCCTTATGTTTCAGATTGAATTCATTGAATTGCACCCTTCCTGGTGAGCAATACCAACTTTTAGTGCCTATCTCTTTTAAGGTCTGCAGGGGTTTCAGTCATGTTTATACCTTTTTGGAGCATGACATTTATCCAGGATGTAGGTCCTGAACCCTCCTGAGATACAGTGTCGCTTTGGCACATCAAGAGCTGTCCACTTCACTCCATAGGTCTATTATCAGCAGCTTAACTCAGTGGGGAAAATCTTCTTGCCAGTCTTGTCACCCCCAGTCTTACTGTGAAATGTCTGCATCCACAGAGTTGTATTTTTCTATCACCTTTTAAAATGATGAACATATTTGATGCTAACATTGAAGTGGGATTTTTGCACACAGGGAATTACCGTGTGTTGACTGAGACCAGGTACAAAGATGTTTAACCGCTCTAAGATGAGACACCTATAGGTTAACTGGTGCCTAAGTTACCTATTGAAGGACCCTGTTTACTCATTCTTCGACCTGTGCAACCTTTGAGGTATTCTAATTATGCATTTTGAACTGAACCACAGAAAACCACTTATTACTTGTCTTCTGTATTATGTATGGTATCCTGATCAAAAGGAGAAAGAAGCCAGAGGCACACCAGAAAAAAATTCTTCATATCACAAAGCTTTGGACCTTTCCTTATTATTATTGGTATATCTGTGTGCTCAGCCTTTATAGCTTTCTTTTCATATGTTTAAAAACCATTTTTGAAATTTGCTTCTGATGATTAAATGCATCCTAACATGAAACTGTCTTTAGCAAACACTCTAAATATGTATTAGTTTCAGACACTGTAAATAGGTTCAGCAAATGCCAACGTTTTTTAGCAGATGTGATTTTTTTCTCCTTAAAACATAAGGAACTGAGTTCAGTAAACCTATGTTAATACAACATTTGATTTACATAGATGGAAGACCCAGAAGGACTGATAGTAAAAGGTGCTGAGCGCTATCCACTCTTGACTTCAGCCAAGGCCATAAGATTTGACCTAGACTTGGTAAAATTAATCCCACTAATTTCTCTAGTCAAATTAGCATTACCTGTTGCTATGTTGTCCTTGAATTTGACAAAAATGTGTTGGTGATGATGAGGGAAAATGTTTTTAAAATGACAAAAATATTGAAAAATGGATAAATGCATAGTCTCCAGTTAACACCAAGTTCAGCAGGAGCATTTGAAAGATGTTATGCAAATTAGTCTTGGTGTGCTATGCATAATTGCTAATTCTTTTTTTCCAAGATAGCTCACTTATGTCATTTTCCAATAATCTTAGGTCATTCACTTTAAAGGGTTTAGCTTTGCTCCCTTTGAAGACAGTGACAGAACTCCTACTGATTTTGAGGTTAAGATCTAAGAATTCTGAAAGAATGGTTTGTAGTCAGTGCCAACTTGTGTGGCTTTCTCTTCTAAGAATTTAGAGCTTTGAGTGGCAATCCTTGGAGATTTCAACATAATGTATTTTGGCTAAAGGGTGGAGGAAATAACTTCTTGTGCAGTTTGCCCTCTGCCAGGATGGCAAGGTGCTGAATACATCTTTTCTTTCTCAAGGAAAACTCTGCTATAAATGAAAGTAAAAAACACCCCACCTTATAAATTGGTTGGAATGGTGTGATTTACCCTGCTGTATGATTCTTTATAGACATGTTTTACCGCATTATGTTTTTGCATTTCTGTTTTGCTACCTTCTCAGTTATCCCTTGCTATTTGAAATAAAAAGTAATTACTATTGTATTTCCAAGAAAAGAATATTAGAATAGTAACTACTTTTCTAATACAGTGTTTGATAGAAAGAAGTAAGTGTTCATTTGAAAGCAAAGAAATGAATCTTCTGTTTCTTATGAACAGCTAGCCATTCCAGTTAGAAAAGAAATGTATTATTCTGTAACAATAGGTTCCACAGGTTTTCAAATCATTGGGGAATGAAATAAAACATGACATACATTATTATAAAAAAGCTGGGTGCCAGCTATCAGAATTTTCAGCAAATTTAGACAGCGTACTGACGTTTATTGCTGCTCCAGTGGTATGTGCAGTTACTGTGCAAGGCTGCCTTACTCTTTTCTTGTTCATGTGTAAATCAGCTGCTCACTGAGTTGAGGAATTTTGTCTTTGTTTTTCATGTTTGTACAAAACACAGAAATCTGACCTGAATATTTCATTTATTTCTGCATGAAGGAACTGATTATCAAGCCATCTTGTATTTATTGATTAATCTTCAGCACTCTCCACACCATTCTTAGCCTATGTTTGAGGATCCTCCCTTTTTCTGGCATCTCGGCTGTGTCCTGTTCACTGCCCATATGGAAGAAGTTCTTTCCTTCTTTCCACCACCTTTGGCTTCTTTTGTTTGTAGCCTCGCTATCCTTAATTTGACTTCAAATAATTTTAATTATGTTGATTTACTGCTTTTTCAGTGTTGCTTGGATATCCCTATAAATCAGTGCCTTTAACGGTCATGTTACCATGCCTTTGTTTCCTAGCTTCTTTATATACCTCTCTCATTTTACATCTCCTTCCCCTAACAGCTGGCTAATTCTTGTCAGCTCCTTATTTATTTTCCGATAATTTGAGAATGAGATGTAATTCTATTATGGTCACGTTGAGTGCAGTAAATTCTGCATCTCTCTCTTGTTCACTGAGTTCATCTACTTGTCCATGTCATCTTCAAGCTGTATAATGCTATCTTATATCAAAAGTTCCTATCATCATACTCTTTGATTTGATTATCATTGTCATCAATTCATACTTTCATCTGGTCTTTGTGGTCAGAATGATGAATTCCTGAAACGCTGATGCAAGCAAAATAAAAAGGAGGAAATAAATAAATATGGCCATCAGAGACTGGAGAAGGTGTAGAATCAGAGTGGCTGTGCCAGCTGTGTGTTGCTACACTGTGCACATCTGGCAGTGTTGTCAATTTATGAAAGTGACATGTATTTTTCCACACCTTGCACCCCTTGCCTCTCTAAGTCCCAGTTCTGCTCTGTGCTTCATTCATAAGAAAAAAATTGGAAGCCAAGTATGCATTAACAAATTGTGCTGAGTTACATGTAGAATGGAGTGCAGAAAGGCTCGGAAAAAGAAGCAATATTGTATTTAGTATGAGGTAAAAAGGACAGTAGAAAGATCAGAAAGCAAAATAGGTCTTGGGTAGCCCTTTGCTTAATTTTAATCTTTGCATTTCAGATTCTTTCTTATAATTTAATAATATGCTATTTTGATTACAGTGTTTATAATTGAAACTGTTACGTACATCATAGGACTTAAACTACCTAAAAGGGGCCTACAAGAAAGCTGGAGAAGGACTTTTTAGAAGAGCAAGTAGTGATAGGACAAGGGGAAATGGCTTTAAACCAAAAGAGGATAGATTTAGATTACAAATTAGGAATAAATTCTTTCCCGTGAGGGTGGTGGGGAACTGGAACAGGTTGCCCAAAGCAGCTGTGGCTGCCCCATCCCTGGCAGTGTTCAAGGCCAGGTTGGATGGGGCTTTGAGCAACCTGGTCTAGTGGAAGGCGTCCCTTCTAACCCAAACCATTCTATGTTTCTATGATTCTATGGTTGTGATTGTCAGCACAATAAAAACTGTCCAATATTCATCCTGTATCTACAGAACTCCCCTCAGTATCCAGTTAAAACTTAGATTTAAGACTTATTCTGTGCTTGGTCTGTAGCATATAGTGCAAGTGTTTTTGTTTGGGTTGGGTTTCTTGAATGTCATGATTGGCTAATTTAAAATACAGTCACTTCACCACTCCTTACAAATCTTCAACATCAATTCTTAGTTTTAGTTGTTGTTTTTGTTTTGTTTGTTTGTTTTTTGAACACCTGCTATTAGAGTTATCTCTGAGTTTACTAATTGCCACACCATCCTTTTTGCTATCCGGCAGTTCCAGAAGAGTCTGATTCTGTCACTTCCTTCTTCAGCTTTTTCTGCTGTTCAGGTTATTTTTTCCTACATTAGGAACACACTCTATCTTAACTTCCACAGTCCTTTCAAGATTTCTCTAATTATACTTCAAGATTTACATTGTTGTAGTAACATTTGCTCCTATAAAGGATACACAGATTCCTCTGGTTTATTCTTAGATTTTTATCCATCTTCTAGAGTGGTCATTATTTGTCTCCTGGTTTTAAAATTATCAAACCAATTAGAAAAGAAAAAAAAAAAGGGATAATGCAGTGAGTCATGGCATTTGATAATTATCAGGAGGATAACAATGCACTTTTCATGTTGAACTGAATTCTTACCTTTGTTTATTTCTTCACTAAATATTATAAACTTCAAAAACCCAACCCTGTATGCTCATATAATAGCTCTTTGTATGGAAATTCATGGTTGTTTCTTCATTCTCTCATGTGTCTGGAGGTTTTGATGACTGTCATGTTTTTCTGCTTATTTTAACATGTGTCTTGATAGTTTCTTTTCAGGCTCATAAGGAGCTTTTCATATAAAAAGTCTGCAGCTCCTCTTTGACATCCTTACATCAAATCTGGTAAGAAATCTGATTTTTTTAAAAAAGGTATACACAGATTGTAATGAAGAAATTCATTATTGAGTTACTTCCAATGCCCAAGATAGGACTAACCGTATATGAGACTATTGGGATTTCTTTCTTGTATTTGGCCTTGTTATTACAGTGTTCTGGGCTCTCCTACCACAAGTGATAGCTGCTTCATCTTGTCCAGTTAAGAAACTGCTAGAGAGGTTTACATCCAGCCTAAAAATGGTCATTTTGGGTGCAGGAGGAAACAAGTGGTGCTCTCAGATGGCACATAACTTCTGGTTATTTTGCACACTTCATCAGTACTGGGTAACAATGTCCTGTGATTTTAATCTACTGTTTCCAATCCACTAAAAAATAACTACAGATTAGTCCACCCATATGCATTTAGTTATAACATAAATGGAGAAGAACAAAAAGGATTTTTTCACTTTCCTTATTCTGTAAGAGTTTGATCCAGTGGTAGAAAGAATGGGAGGAAGATTGCCTACTTCCTGAAAAATCAAGGCATTTCCAGTGAAATGGGAAAGGAGGAAAGTGGGCAAAGGTTGGAGGAAGAGAAGAGGAAAAGTCATCTGGTTCTCTGGGGGTCAACCACACTCTGAGTGATTGAGTGATTAGATTTGGTTTGTTGCTGCTATCTATGGAACCAAACTCTCATCCATTTTACAGACCAGTTAATCTGAAAATTTATTTGGAAAAACTGCTGTGTTTTGTTCTGTTGTGATGCGTGTAGAGAAGATTAGTCTAGAATCCTCCTTGCTAAGTATCTACATATGCTATGGCTCATCCCTAACTTCCTGACACGCATGCAACTACCAGATGTTACCTGAAGAGTGACTTGTTGGCAGCTGGATAACATGTCCAAGGATTGATCGCTAAGCAGTATCATTTGCCAAAATATATAAGCAATGTTAATGTTACTCTGCATCCCGTTCTTTTCATCTGCAGTCTTAAACCAATAAGTAATGCAACAAAATTGTAACATCTAAAGGAATATAGTAAGCGTTGTTGTACTGAATGACAAAGGCATAAACGGGGAGCATCTGTCATGTTTTTAAAACCTGTAGATATGTTGTTTTTCTCATTATTCAAATTGCCGTCAGATAGTTCTGCGTTTCTCTATCAAATCTTGCAGTTACATGTGAATTATAAAATACTAAGATGATAAAAATACTAGATGTTCAATTGTTTGTGACACCAGAAAACACAAGTAGAGCAACAAAATATTTACATGACATCAATACAATACAGCATGTCAGTTCCTAGCAGCAAGACCTTATTTTAAGCAGTGGTTTGGTTTTTTTTGTAAGTTATTGTAGGTTATTTCATGGGTGATTTTTCTGAGACAAGTTTTGAGCCTTGGAAATTGAGGTGTGAAAGCAGTGTCTACCCTGAGATGATGATCCATAAATATATGTTTATCATAAGGCAAATAGCTATCCTAGTGATGGTTGACCAGTTCCAAGGTTCTATTTAAAAAATCTGTGATTTCATTGAATGCTGGATTTGTACATAGCATGAAAGTGGCTGTTTTCTTTCTAAAGTGAAAAGTGGCACGGAATTTTTCCGAAAGGAGTAAATGTATCTTGCTTTCTGACCTTGATTCTATTTCATCTCTATTTTTGGTAAGCTGTACAAAATCAAATACATTATTAAGTGTTTTATCACCAGGTTTAATACTAGCTCAGTCTTTGTTCACCAGTCCAAGTACACTTGTGCCTTATTGTAGGCTTAAACACTGGCATGTTCTTGAAACCCGTGGGGTTGTGAGTGAAAGTGTTCCTATGTTCCCTAATGTTCAGAGAAAAGAGTTTTATAATGTACTTGGGGCTTGCCCAGATACACGTCCACAGTTTGCATGGTTGGATTTTAAGTGTTGTTTATATCTTTTGGTGGGTTTTTTTTGTTCAGAATTCCTTTTTCATTGCTGGAGTTCAATCAGAAGAAAATACCTAACCATAACTAATATAATTTTTCTTGTGAATAAGCAAATTGTACAATTTGCTTTGTAAAATCACTGACAACAAAATATTCTCTCCTTTGAGCTCATGTCAGAAACCTAAATTTTTCTTTTCGTTCTCACACTTGAAATCTTTTTTTATGGCATGGACATCTGCCACCATGAGTACTGCAATTTCTTCTCTGTCTGTTCTTTTTCTACTTTCCATCCTGGCAAAAGGTTGCAGTGGAAGTCATGTGTCTTTCCAACAGGTGGACCAGATTTCTTCCTCTTCAGTAATGCTATTCTGAAGAGGAATCTTCCAAAATTTTGCCTCAAGTTCAGTTGCCACTTCTCCTCAAGGTTCACCCTGTCTCTGCACTCACAGATATCCCTTGTTCTCATTTCTGTTTATTCTCCATTTCATGCTACTTACTCTGCCTAGTGTTTTCATTTGACCATAGGTTTCTCTGGAACCTTTCCTCCCTCCTCATTTTTGTGCTGTTTAATGCTGCCCTTCAACATGTGTCAAAACTTCCTGCTGATAGCAATGTACAGTGCTGTTTTAAATACATCATAAAAATTTCTTCTTTATATCCTCTTTGAGTTTAAAACCATTGCCCCTTGTCCTATTGCAACAGACCCTACTAAAGCGTTTGTCCCAATCTTTCTTATAAGCCCTCTTTAAGTATTGAAAGGCTGCAATAAGGTCTCCCTGGACCTTTCTCTTCTCCAGGCAGAACAACCCCGACTCTCTCAGCCTTTCTTCATAGAAGAGGTGTTCCATCCCTCTGATCATCTTTGCAGTCCTCCTCTGGACCCACTCAAACAAGTCTCTGTCTGTCATATACTGGGCACCGCAGAGCTCGATGCAGTGCTCCACGTGGGGTCTTGCCAGAGCAGAGTAGAGGGGGAGAATTACCTCCCTCAACTGGCTCCTTCTGATGCAGCCCAGGACACGGTTGGGTTTCTGGGCTGTAAGTGCACGCTGCTGGCTCATGTCCAGCTTTTCATCCACTAGTACCCCTAGGTCCTTCTCTGCAGGGCTGTTCTCAGTCCCTTCATCCCCCAGTCTTTAGGGATACCGGGAGTTGCCCTGACCCAGGTTCAGGACCTTACACTTGGCCTTATTGAGTTCTCTCTCATTCCTTGCAGGATGAAGTATGCAGTCTAACCCGTCATATAAATACTACTAAGTTTCATCATCCTAAATTTTCATTATGGTAGTTCAGTAGATTAACACATATATTATGATCTCAAATGAAACATCCAAATACCTTTTCTCTGCATCCGTTCAAGCCATAATCATAAATACTTCCTTTTCCTTTTATCTCTGTCTTCAGCAAAGCATCCTTTGTCCATTGCTCCTATTCACCAGTGTTTACCAAGAGTCCTCCTGGTTCTAACCAGCATGGGCTCATGGAAGCGTGATGTTATTAGACATGGCAGTTTGTCTGCCTGACAGTACCACCAGAGGTGAACCTGTCAGGAATGTCTCCACCGAAAAGTATTGCTCAAAGGGCTTTTTGTCACATCACTTGACACTTGCTCATGAACTATGGCTAACATTGCCTCTTCAAACACTGTGTATGGTTATTTTATAAGCCATATGGCCCATACTGGCCTAGTGTTGTATAGGTGTGAAAGAAAGCCTGGATAGATTTAATTACTTTGGATTTCTGAGCTTTACAGTGAAAAGTTTCCATGGTAATATAATTACTGTATTACGGTTTATATAATTTATCCCTATGTCCCCTGGTTATTTCTAGATTTTTTCCCTCTTTCTTTTAAAAAATGATGTTTTTAGGGAAAAAAAACCGAAACAACCTACCTATATAATTAGTTCTGCAAAATTATTGCTGTGAATATTATACCTAAAATCAGATTTTAAATATGTGGCTGTTTGGAGCTGAGAGATTTCACCTAAGGGTTTTGCTAATGGATCACTGGAAGCCTGTGAATATATATCTTTCTACTCTTGTGGGAACTTTGCAAAGTAGTTAATAGAATCTGAATTAGTAATTCTTACTAATGAGTTAGACCCTTTTCCCTTTGTAGTCCCTTTAACACTTTGTAGCTGTTAAAAATAGTATGTGTACAAAACAGTAGGTAACAACCTTTCAGACAAGTAAAAGATTTAAATATGGCTAGGCTATCAGTTTCCCTTCACAAGAGCTCTCACTCGGAGAAGTGATGACTGTGCTAAGCATGACACATGGTAAACAACATAAATCTTCTCTGAGCACAATTTTCTTAATTTTTAAATTTTATGTTGTAAAAATATTTTACTGTAGTTCTGTGGTAGTTTCTCGAAAAAGTAGCAAGCAAATTCCTGGATGACTGTTCTTGGAAAAGTAATGCAGGAATTGTTCTCAGAGGATGATGCAGCCTGGGTGTTTAAAATACAATGCAGGTCTGCCTTTTGTGTGCCCTTAATCTGAAACTGGGTAATGTGTCAGTATACATTGTCTTGTTATTCTGAGGTCTGATAAATAATTGTATGGACTTGTTCTTAGTGATGCATTTTCTTAAGCTTTTTGTCTGACAATCAGTGATTAAAATATCATTAGATAACATGCACATAATCATAATATAAACCGTGCAGAGCTTGCAGTTTCTTTCTTCTGACAAACATTCCATCTGTGAAAAAGATGCAATGTAATACAAAGAAATGACAAAACAGGAACATATCAAGGAATGTACACGCTAGCATGTTTCTTAGCTTAATTTAAATGAACCCATGCATAAACCAGGAGAGTCTGAAGATGGCTGTGAGCTCTATCCTGATTTTTACCTTACAACATACTGAAAAATGATCTGTGATGCTAAAAGGTGGTTATTTTTGGCAACCTATATCAATTTCCTATTCACACAGCAACTGGTGGCAACTAAAAATAATCCTGTTTTAGTACCAGCTAAGAATCTGGTCACATTTGGCACACGAACAACATGCACACAGAAAATTTAAGATCCCTTGTTCTGCTGTTTCATTTGAGCCGCTCATCAAGCTTAGTTTGCTGCCATTTGAAAGCTATTGAAAAGCCATTAACTGGCAGGACTGTGAGAGCCGCAGTGCAGCAGCACACCTCAGTGCTGGAAGAATGTGGCTGCAAGTGCACACCAATTAAATCTTTCTATTCCTGGGAATGTGGGATTAGGAGCCGTGTCAATCAATTGTGCTACAATAGCACGTGCAGTAGTCATGGTTCAAGACGCACAGAGGTTTATCTTAACTCCAGCAGTCGGGTGAGGATGACTTGGAAGCCTCTGCAAGATCCTGGAATGGAAACTACATTGAATAATGTATTCTGAAGTATACTGGATACCTGAGGAAGGGCTCTAAATAATGCATTTTCTGGGCATGACAGTTGTAGCAGAAGAGAATGCTGAAACCTGTAGCAAGACTACAGCCTGAGATGAAAGAATGTCTCATTACCATTTTATCAAATGCTGTAAGTAACAAAATGGCTATTTTGATTTTAAAACTGTCTTTTTTATTTTCTGAGGTGTGTCTTTTCAGTGCATATGCAAAAAGTCAAAAGCAGATGCTGCATGATGTCAATGTGGTAGTCGGGAAGGGGAGTTGTTACTTTGCATGTGAAAATGCAGGCAGAGCACAGCATTTCTTTTTCTCCTCTGTTCAGAGGCAACTTCATTGTGTGATAAAGCTCTCATTCTGAAGTTCATAGTGCTCAGCTTTTAAAACTTTTGTTTAAATTAATCACTGAGGAAAATTATCTCAAAGAAGAAGTAACATGTCATCCATAGCATTATGTTAAAGGCGCCTGTCAGGACAACCTTGGACATGGCTCTTATACTTTACAAGGGTAACACAAATGAGAATAGCTTCATAATTATGAGCACATCTCATCATCTATTGTAAATCAAATGCTTGTATCCCCTCCTTAGCAGAATATTTAGCTATTTGGTGTGACAGACTTAAAAGATGATAATGAACTTTTAACCTTGAATCATGCAAGCTACCTCCTTAAAGATGACATTTGGATCTACACTACGTGTATTTGCAGAGCAAATTCTTAGCAACATTTCTTTTTTTCTTTTGGTCTGCCTATCAAGGCTGCTTGTCTTCCTAGCTGCACATTTTTCAAGCTTTTTGGGTTTGCCTTTTAAAGAAAACATCCAGGGTCTGAGTGGAAATTGCTGGTTTTGCATCAGCTAAATGAATTATTATGTAGATACTTGTTTTGGACAGCAGGTAGCAATTTGTTAACCATGGATATTTTTTAATGCAGGACTTGGAAAACTTCAGATTTCTAGTGATTATGTCACTGTTTTTATATGACAAATAGTGGATTGCTGTAAAAGGTTTTCTTTAGTGACTGAAGTGTAGCAAGGACATTTCTGAAACTATTTTTTAAATAGTCTCTTACATTTAAGAAACAAGTTCCTTGACATTTTAATGTGAAAGTAAGGTGCCCTGGGGGTATTTTAGTAATTCAAGGAAAAATAATTTATGAGGATTTCCTCTTTTTTGGATTCAATGGGACTTGTGCATGGAACTGCTTTTGATACTGGTGAGAGTTACAAGCCTAAATTCCCTGCTCATGCAGAGAAGTACAGATTAGCTTTACTGCATAGTTTTAAAGGTGCATTCTAAGAATAAGTCTTTGAAGTTGTCATGAGATTTGATAAATGCAGATGAGGAATTTGAGGCATAATAACTATCTTGAAGATGTCAGAAAAGTATTGTTCAGTCTTTATTCACTTTGGAATTACTTTCTTAAAGTGAAACTGCAGTGAATCTGTATACGCATATGTGTGTCTGGTAGCATATTAAACATGTAACTCTACAATGAAACTATAGGTTCCTTAATTGGAAAGAGATGAGAATGACCGTGGGTTTCTCTCATTAAAAGGAAGCAAATGATGACTAATTGAAATGTTCATTGCATTGGTTAGAGGGCTTGGATGAAGGACTAAAACATAGCAGAAGGAAATGTGAATGCACAGTGTTAGCTTTGGCAATATTATTTGTTTCCTTTTTTCCAAATTTGGAATTTTGTAATTGGTGATTTCTCACTGAATCAGGCTATTTGACCACATAGCACTTTTCCTTCCAAGTAGTGCTTTAGAAAAATACGATGGTGCTTGCTGGCTGTAGCCCACCAGGAGGACTTTTTACTGCCTGTGCTTCTCCATACAGAATTGGCAAAAGTGCTTACATGTCCACATGTAATTAGTGAAGGAGAAATACTTCCTCTGTGATCCTCCTGAGCATTACCATTTGGCTTAGCATGCCAATAGTGTTGCTGATGTTTGTGTTTGGCAGACAGCTGGGATCAGATATGGGCCAGGGCTGCATGCAGGGTGACAGCACCAGTGATGTTATGAGATCTGCTGAGAGCAGCTGAATCTCACAGAGGTTGGGATGTGACTCTTCACACCCACTTTGTTTTTAATCCATTTCACTGATGATTTCTGTATCTGAAAGAAAAGACTTGGAACCAGAGGATGTGTGTTTGCAGAGCACTGTCTCTTGGTCTGCTCTGGGGAGAGGAGAAGCATCTAAAAGGTCTAAATTAATGGCTCTTTAAAGCTAATATTTTATGAACTGTAGTGCTATGTGCCTGGCCTTTGAATACATTTGCACTTTGGTTTTTTTAATCTCTGCAGAGATTAAGCATGGAGATCTGAGTTTAGAAGGGCTATAGCTTTCTTCTACATTGCTACTACAGTTTTACTAATACTTCCTCTTTTCAGTGCACTGCTCCCACTAGGAGGCTGTGAAAATGAAATATACTGTCACCATCTTGTCATAGGATCTTTCAGGTCAGAAAGATCCAACCTTGGGAGGTCTTCTGTCCACTCTCTTGCTCTAAGCAGGGGCAGCTGTGTGGTCAGGCCAGATTGTCTGGGGCCATGCCCAGTGAGGTCTTTCATCCCAGTTATACTCTGGAATAAGATAAGGCCTGCTGCAGCCATTGTCATGTAGTCTTCAGCTGGCCCCTGCAGCATTTAAAGCACAAACTGTACACGTGTCTGCCTGTTTGAGAAGCTCATCTTGTCACTGCTAGTGCCTATCTCCTTTTAGCAGCCAAGTATCGCTGCCGAGAGCTGTCCCTGTCTGTGCTAGTAGCTTCTTCTTGGCAATCAGCTAGTGTATGCTATTTAGACGAGAGAACAGTGGTACATAGGAGAATACCACATGTTATCTGCCAGCTGCTGGGTACCATTTTATTTCAGTGATTTGTGTGACAGACTGTACAAATGAGTGTAATTTTGCAAATTAGGCAGCACCTTGCTGCTGTCTTCTCTCCCTTGTATATCTAGTTATGACATAAATATCATCATTTACATGTTATGGCTGTGCTTTTCCAACTGTGCTCTGGACTTCCTCTGAGGGATCTGCAGAGGTAACTGAGAAAAACAGTACTTCAGTCAGGAGGCTTATATTCTTTACTGAAGAGTCTGCTTTCTGCTGCAAATGCTGTAGAGGTGCATAAATGCAAACAGAATTAAAACTTTGCTAAGGAGTTATAGTCATGCCAGCTGCAAGTCTGAGCCAAATGAATTTATCCATATATTAGGATCGTCAAATCTGAACATCAGAGTCTACCTCCATTCTTTCTGGATTATCTCCATTTCTGAGTCTTTTATCTCCTTTGTATGAATTATGAACCACTGAATTGTGCTTCGTTAGAGACCAATGCTTACAGAGATCTGGGATTGAAATACTAATTAGGTGTTTATTGGTGAATTTAATTCAGGATTTGAAATGATATAAAAAAAATATAATCTTCTCTCCAACATCTAGCCCTTATTACTTTCAGCGTCTGAATACATGGCAAGGATTGTTCATGAAGAAAATTAATTAAGGTAGGAGATGCACCAAAAGATTTAAATTTTGATATATCTCTTTTGGATATCTTGTAATCCGTACTGATTTATTCCTTCTCTTTGCTGCCTCCTAATCATAGTACTAAAAAAAATCCTTATACTATGGGTGTCTTTCCTTACACTAAAAAAAATCAGTCTTGACTTTAGTCTGCAATGCCAGAGACCTTAATCATACATGTCTTGAAAGGCCATAGCCAGCAGTAATGTGCTTGCAGATGTCATCTTGAGTATTTTTCACACTAATTCACAGATTTTATAATAAAATTACTGTCATATTTATGAATGAAAGAAGAATAAATTCTGTGGATTATTGTTATGATTTCCATTTTATTTAATTTTATCCCATTTTTCTGTAGCTTGCCATTTCATTGCTTTTTTTTTTTCCCAATAAGATTATTAACCACTAGAGCTCTCAGCATAGTTGGGTGAATGTTTCACCCGTGGTGTTGTCTGTCCCTTTTCACCAGACATTAGTATGTTCTAGGATACTTTGTAGGAAAGAGAAATATCATCCCAAATGCTTGTTTAGCAGACTAAATTCAGTCTGTGTGCTTTTCCCAAGGGATTCAGCCCTTCTCACATCACCCAGTCTTCTGAGGCTCCGGATGTGCTACAACAATTGCTCTACCTGAACCTAGTACAGCTTGGAAAGGTGTCAGAAGATGTGACATGATACATTAGTTTTAGTTTACAGAGGATAGGGACTGGGACTTGATTCTCCCATGGATGCAGAGGCAATACTGTGGGTGAAACATGCGATACCTTTGTGTCAGGTTTCATATTGTGAGACAGCCTGTGAAAATTTCATCTGTGTTTCAAAAGTGTGAGTTGCTGTAGTTTACACTGAATGAGAAAAGGAGCCTGATAAGAAAAATTGGAGACTCCTACTTGGTCTGCAATACAGGAATCTTTGGTGTCTATGGCAGCATGTATTTATGATGTCCCAAGTAACAGTGACACATAGGTGCTCCGTCACACAGGACAGTTAATGGTGACAGAACTAGCAAAGTCTTCAAAGTGTTTTCTCTTTTGCGTGAACAGGATTTCTTTCATTCCAGAATTGGGCAGGAGGTGGTATTCATTTATTTAGGCCATTTTATGGTGGTCCAGAGAATTCTCTTATCCTCTTGGACATGTCTTCTGCTTCAAGGCACAACAAAGTAAAAGTTATGCAGGTGGTAGGAAGCAGACATGCAAATAGAAGCAGGATATCTGTGCCAGTCCTTATTCAACAGCCATCCCTTTAGTTTAAGTTGGTATTTCATGATGATGTCAGCTAACTCTCGTGTCATAGTTTATTTCTGCAGTAAGAGAGCTAAGTACAACATGGCTGCAGGGAAAACTTCCTTTTCCTTGTGAGTGCTTATGACTCTGTGAGCTATGGCATAAGGTTAAGGTTATTACTGAAATGAAATGCCCAGCATGACCAAGAGGCTCTGCCTGTTGAAAATGAGGCTGGGAGGAAAAGGCAGGAGTCATCTTTCCTGGGAGTCCTGAAAGAACAAAAGAAGCAGCTATGTGTGATGAACCACTGCTTGGAAGTTTTTAGATCCTGTGAAAATCCATAAAGCAGTTCTGGGGGAATAAATAGATTTTGAGGAAAGATGTTTGTTTGGGAAGTTTATACCATAAAATACAGAAAAGGAATGCTAATACAATACACAGTATTTCTTATTCCATTTTACAGACTGAATCTGAGTCTAGTGTATCAGTAATATACAATGCAGACTTTAAAAAAAAAAATTAGTATGATTATTCAGATGTCATGAAAGATATCTAAAACATTAGGTAAAACTGCTTTTTAATTCTGCAGTCAAAACCAAATGGTTTTTATCTTACAAACCTTGATACCAGTAGAGCCACAGCTAGAACATTTTTACTTCTGTTTAACTCTTTAAGTCTCTGTCTCTCTCACTGCTTCACAGTATAGGTGCAGGCCGACAGGAAAAAAAGGAAATAATTTACAACCTGTGAATGCTAGAACTTCTGTACCAACTTATCATACTAGATTTATTTATTTTTATTCTCCAGTACCTGAGTTCATGTGACAATGAGAGAAACTCAATGTTAATTTTTCTTAATTTGACCTAATGTTATACCTTGCCTAAATATAAAAAAGTTAGAAATCATGATCCTGGCACTGGATGCCAAGAAAGAAGTAAAAGATCCTTTAAATTAACATCTGTATTTAGACATAGGAAGTGATGTTTAGAAAAATGTGTTTTGGGCTGTCAGTAGCCCAGTTATCTTTCCACTCTTGTCATACTGGTCATGTACTAATTTGTCAAGAATGCCTCCAAGTAAATAAGACTTTCTTAGCAGTCAGAACTGACAACAATTTTCCTAACAATAACAACTACTTAGAATTATTTTTATTATATTATTATTATTACATTAAATTGGTATTTGGAAAAATACATTTCGAAATAACAGCAAGAGGAGCAATATTAACGTGGAAAATTGGATGCTACGAGATTTCCAATGTTGTATTCAACTAAAAATAGTTTCTATTTATAATATTTTTGATGGAAATTACAGTCATCCCAAAAATAATTTTTATGTCAGCATTTTGTTTCCCACTGTAAGAAGTCTGTCATGAGGGAGAAGCATCAGCATTATTTGTGGAAAACTTTACTGTGAACTTGTAAGGAAATTATGAAGAAATCTCTTCTACTTTTGTTATTTGGAGTGCTTTTTTCTTCTAATATAGTGATTCTGCCAACAACACAGAGATTTAGCCACCCTGTAAATCAGATGAAAGAAGATTGTAAAGGTCAAAGTATCGTATTTTCTTACCATATTGGCACAGCATGCATGAAGCTTCAGAATTCTGATATTACATTTTTGAGAATAGAGAACAGCAAACAACCGCCAAACATCTCTATTTCCACACATGGAATCGTAGCAATATAGCCACTTCTCCTCAAAAATTTTGTGAAATTTTGAGACTAAGGAACATCAGCTCCAAATAATCACAATTCCTTTTCTTTCTGTAATTTTAAACAAATTAATATTCTGCATCATGGTAAATTTTGTACAGGTCATAAGTTGTAAAACCAAAGAAAAAATATTTGTGGGTAATGAAATGAACACCTGCATCAAAATTGCCACGGTATAAACATGGTTGTTTTGAAGCAAGTCAGATTTTAAGTTGAAGTAATTCTAATTTGTTCTTTAATAAATGGAAATAAATAAAGTCAACACAAGTTTAGTTTGATTTGGAACAAATATAGTCATCCTAATGCAAGTTTTCAATATACCATAAAGGAGAACCACCAACTAAAAAAAGTTTGTTTGTTTTGAGGTGTATTTACCATTTGTTTACTTTCAAGCAACTGCCTTCAGTGCAAACAACAACAAAATAAGACCTGCTAAAAAAAAATCTTCTAGTATTTGAACTACCGCACGTACCCTGAGGTAACAGATGACATAAGTCAATCTGTCATAACCTGCAGAAACACAAATGCAATTAGTATTGCCAAATCTGTTCACCCTGCCAGTGCTATTGTACATTGAAACGCAGCTGTCCATGACAAGTTCCCCCCCTCTGTAAGGTGATTCAGAAAGCTGGGATATAGTCCATTTTAATCTCTTTTAGGCCAGTGAGAGTGGTAACTGGCAAGGAATGTGGGCAGGAGGGCACAGCGCTGAAGTGAAAGAACGTTTGGTCATTCATTACCAGTTTTTTATGCTGCTAGAATACAGATGTTCATGAAGGGTTTCCATTTGGAAGTGTACTTTACTTTTATTTCATAGTTGATTTCAAAAAGAAAATATTATTCTTGGGAAGAAGGAAAATGTTGAGTCCGATATCTTTGGCCATAAATCCTATTATGAATGTCCCTCTACACAGAAGGACTTTTCAGAAGAGATTGAAGTGATATTCAGAACATGTAGACAAGCAATAGATCTGGGCCATACCACCTCAGGCTGGTGAAGTCCTGCTGTGGTCCCATTCAGTGCAAATCCTGTTATGAAGTATGACATATAAAATATATATGGGACCTTGTGAAGACATCTACAGAAAATGGAGCAATTTATGAAGGTCATATTTTGAAAGCTAATAGACTACTTTTAAATGTGATCCTTTTACTATAGAAGGAATCAAAGCTTCCTCCTGTAAAGGTTTTGTAAATGTTGTCACCTAAGCTGAGGAGACAGGAGGAGGGAGGCAGACATGTGGAAATTTCCCCTTTTTTCAGTCTTTGTGGAAAGTGTAGTATTGTTGTCTTTAGGTAGCTTATTGCAGGAGGCTCTAAGAAAACAACGTATACCTTAGCACTCAGTTTATGTGAAACAAGAGAAGTTTTATATTCAGATTGCAGAGGAAGTTAATACCTTGCTCTTTAGGTGCTTTGTTTTGGACACAGTTACTTGATTTTGTTAGCTGCAGTACTAATAATGTTAGTTACAGCAGTAGTATGTGTAAATCATATAGACAGTTGTGAAAAGTAAAGCTCTTCAAGCAGTCGAAGTGATATACTTAATTCCTCCTAATATCCAGTGAATATATAGATTTATTGTGGTTTTAAGAGACACTTTTTCTGTCATGTGAGCAGTAATGTTGGAGCTGCGATAATTTCTGTTTGCTTTCTTCTTTAATTTCTTCAGTAGCTTTGAAGCATCTTTTATGTTTGTCTAGTTATTTCCTCAGTGAAGGAACTTGAACTGTCATGTAGACAAGGAGTCCATCCGTTGACACTATGCTTTTTTCAGTTTGTCAGATGAAATGAAGCTGTTCAGTTTCTTCTTCTTCAGACAAATGATCAACTGGATCTCTCCATTTTAACTTAACTGGGAAGTGATATTACTAGGCATGTTCACAAGCAATGTGATAGTGATTCTCTGCACCCCTTTTATCTTATGTTTTGTGTGCCCGTACAGCTGTGCTATAGTGTTACATGACCACATGTATAATGCTAGATGGTAGATTGTGGAAGATGACCTTAGCAGACTATTGTAAACTCTGCTGTCAGGACAACTGCTCAGCTTGCTTTTGTTTCACTTATCCGTGAAGCTCCAGCTCAGACTAGTAACCATCCTTGCTAATTTAACTATAGCACAGGCTTACCTAGGACATACTCAGTAACTATACCCCCAGTGCAAGGGAGAGAAGTCTTTCAGGTGCCAGTCGTGTATTCTTCCCAGTTGGTTCTCCACTTTACTGGAGGGTCATCTTTACAGAACTTTGCAGGGCCATTCAGAGGTGCCAGAGCTGAGTGAGTGAGCTGCCCTGAATGCCAGAAACATTGGACCGCTGTGCCCACATTGATGCTTTTGTGTGGCTATCCACCCAGTACACTAAACAAGGAATCTTGCGGTTTTACCTGTTAATCTCATCCATGTGTGTTATCTTTATCTTGGTACTCTGCCTAAATTTACACTGTATTAAATTCATTTTATTGTTCCAAATACCCTTCCTTTTTATGCTATATGACCTTTCTTTTTCCTTTTCACCCTTCAAATTTCTGTTAACTTGTCTCTCCTTAGTCACTGCTTAGCTAAGCTATGCATGTTTAATTCTTTTCATCTTTCTTCATAAATCAGTCCCTCAGGCCCCAGAACCATTTGTGGTATTTTCTTTTGAACTGCTCCAATTTGACTGTCTAGAATTGAATGCAATATTCCAGATAAGTTGCCCTTCTGCTTAAAGGAAGAGGGCCTGTTTTCAATCCTTTTGCTATTTGAAAACTGAGATGGCAGTCCCTTGATGTACACTGAACAATGACCAAAGGCCTATATATTAGCTCTGCTGCAGAATTTTTGTTAGCGCTGTACTGTAAACTAGTTTTCCATCTGCCTTTACTTTACATTAGTCTCTGTAAATGATTAGATTGCCTGTAGAACCACAGTCCACTTGGCACAGGATTTCCTTTCCTGTGTGCTTGCCAGTCCTTATGTTTAGGTCTATGAACCACTGTTTCCCTTTTGGCGTTTGACTATCTGTGATGCATGATACTGAATATCCTCTTTGTCTTGATCCACGTATACTTTTTTTTTTTACTAAGTTTGCTGCATGCAAGCTTTTGCATATTTTGATTTACGTGTTTTTCTCTTGTGTTTTGTGTAATTCTCATCTGGTGTATGCCTCTTGATCCCTGGCATGTTTGCAGCCTAAAGAGTGATACCTGAGAATGTCTGTGATGAAAAAACTGCCCCAGGTTTTGAAACAATCTAGGTTTGGTTTTTTTTTTGTTTCTTTTTTCAGACATTAATTTATAGTAAAATGGTTGGTTGGTTCTTCTGCTGTTCAACTTTCTCAGTACCTTTGAGGCACAACAACTGTAACTTTTGGCTTCTTCTCACTGTGCACCTAAGTGTTAATTCACTCTTCAAACATGTAGAATTACAAGTATCAGCAATGGTATTAGTGTTTTTCCTTGCTTATTGTGATCTCACTGTCCTCGCTCTGTGTAACAAACCCTTTATATTACACTGTGATGGCAGGAAGATTTTTCCAGTGCATCTATTCCTAGATCACATCCTCCCCTGCTCTCTGTCCTGTATCTGAAAGTGTGGACTAGAGATGAATGTATTACTACCTCTTCATTTACTGCACTGTGAGGAAATAAGTCTTATCTTCACAGCTTAGTTGCAACTTCGTAAGTTTTGCATTGCAGCCAAATAAGGACAGTCAGGTCTGTGCAAGGACTGAAAGGAGGATGTTTTTTTTTTTTCTAGAGGACTTCCCAGCTCTTCCTTCTTATCTCTTTTGTGGTCGTTTGGCAAACCCAGATCTTCTTTGCTCTCATTGTGCCTTCTGATTTGGAGCTTCTTGAGTTTTATTTGGTGTTGATGTGATTTATAGCAATTTAGATTATTAAAATATGACCAAATATGCTGATGTTATTTTTTCAAAGGTTTTGTGAATGACAAGCCTTAATAAGTGCTTTATATTAATCTAACAAATATACATTATTGCTTCTGGAAATCCTAAATAATGAGTGACATAAATTCACAGATCCAGAAGTGAACAAAACATTATAAGGATTAGCTCAAACAGCCAATTTTGGCTTTCTTCTAACTTCTCTATATATATCTTTAAAAAAAAAAAAAAAGTCATTTTGACTCTGATGACTGCTGCTTTCTGATTACTATAAACTCTCTCTTCAGATCCTGATGTGGAGACTTAAAATATTTCTTAAAAAAAAAAAAAAATTTAGATGCTTTAGGAACAGTATTTTTTTGGGGGGGGGGAAGGGAATCATATAAGCATATTTTGCTTTGATTTTCCTAAGAAAATGATGTCTGTGTAATTGTTACTTGTGTGTGCGCGCACATCTTTTAATTTTCTCTCATAATTTCCAAACCTGTTACCCAATTTCAAGAAAACATTTCACAGCCAGGTTGATCATAACACAATTTATTCAAACAAGTGAGGAGTGTTTGCTACTGCATTGCCTAGGGATGTTGTACAACTATTTTCATTATGCACTGGAACAGGTTGTCCAAAGAAGTAGTAAATGCTCCATCCCTGGCAGCGTTCAAGGTCAGGTTGGACAGAACCTTGGGCGACATGGTCTAGGGTGAGGTGTTCCTGCCCATGGAAGAGGCATTGGAACTAGGTGATCTTAAAGTCCTTTCCAATCCTAACCATTCTGTTGTTCTATGATTCTATGATTAGAAATGATAGTGTTGCTTTTCTGCTACATAGTATCAGGGTTAGCTTAATAATCATTTAATCTCCTGTCACAGGAGGTACCAGGTAGTCTCAAGTATGTTGCAAGAAGATTTAAGCCTACTGCAAGTAAGTTTCTTGAGAGAAATGCATTGCAAAGCACGATTGCCCTTTGCACCACTTACCTGGCTGTAAGCAGAAAGCTAAGGCAGTTAGACAGCATTCATAGGAAAAGCTTTAATATAAGTGTCTGTCTACACTTTGTAAAAAAGGGAAAGGCATTGGACCTCCGATGGTCTACAAGATTGTTATTTAGCTTGCTGGTCCATTTTTGGACGGTTCCAACTAGCCCTCTCTATGGCAAAGGCTACAGATGGTATCTAGAGACCTCTCCCAATAGGGTGGATGAAACTCACCCAAATAATGTGCTCTATGCCCTGCCCAGTCTTCAGTTTTTTTCAAAAGACTTTGTAGCCTCAAATACTGTTCCCTTTCTACACATACTCTCCTACTTCTTACTAGAACGTATACAAACACCTTTGTTTTTATACTGTAAAATTCCTTTCTGTTGTGTTGGAGTGGAGTCTCCATTTCAGACGCTGAAATTTAGAAGGCACAAAAGAAGATAATTATGTCTTACAGCACAACAGCACAGCATGATAATCGCGGGAGAATCAGGACCATGTGCTATGCAGTCTAGATATGGTTTTTTTTGTTCTGCATGAACCTTCACCAAGTGAACATGATCCAGTACATAACATTTAACTGGTGAGCCAGAGATTGCTTCTTGCCCTTCTTCGGTGCACTAGAATAGAGGTATCCAAAATCAATATATATATTTTTTTCTTTTTGCTAAGGGGATACTGGATCCCAAATTTCATGGACGAGTTGCTCAAAAGCCTTCCTTGTAGTCAAAAAAAGCAGTAGATAGTGTGTTTTGGCCTATTGTCTGGACATTTGAAGTATTTGGAGATGGTACAATGCAGCCCTGAATCCAGATTGAGGGTAGACTTTCATGTCCTAAAAGCTTAATTATCTGGAATAGTATATGAGAAGAGATGAATGGGTTAATGTGTTTTACTAATCTCAGAGAGTATGCAGTCTTTTCAGTTAGAAATTCCAGTGCTCCAGTGCAGACAGTGGTGGTTTAGTTTTAGGTTCTGACATTCAGAATCACAGAATAGTTAGGGTTGGAAAGGACCTTAAGATCATCTGGTTCCAACCTCCCTCCCATGGGCAGGGACACCACACACTAAAACATGTTGCCCAAGTATCTGTCCAGCCTGGCCTTGAACACCGCCAGGGATGCAGCATTCACAACTTCCTTGGGCAACCCATTCCAGTGCCTCACCACCCTCACAGTAAAGAACTTCTTCCTTATATCTAATCTAAACTTCCCCTGTTTAAGTTTGAACCCATTACCCCTTGTCCTACCACTACAGTCCCTAAGGAAGAGTCCCTCCCCAGCATCCTTATAGGCCTCCTTCGGATACTGGAAGGCTGCTATGAGGTCTCCACGCAGCCTTCTCTTCTCCACGCTGAACAGCCCCAACTCTCTCAGCCTGTCTTCATACGGGAGGTGCTCCAGCCCCCTGATTGTCCTCATGGCCCTCCTCTGGACTTGCTCCAACAGCTCCATGTCCTTGTTATCTTGAGGACACCAGAACTGTACACAATATTCCAAGTGAGGTCTCACGAGAGCAGAGTAGAGGGGCAGGATCACCTCCTTTGACCTGCTGGTCACGCTTCTTTTGATGCAGCCCAGGATACGGTTGGCTTTCTGGGCTGTGAGCGCACACTGCTGGCTCGTGTAAAGTTTCTCGTCAACCAACACCCCCAAGTCCTTCTCCACAGGGCTGCTCTGAATCTCTTCTCTGCCCAACCTGCAGCTGTGCCTGGGATTGCCCTGACCCAGGTGTAGGACCTTGCACTTGGCTTGGTTAAACTTCATAAGGTTGGCATCAGCCCACCTCTCAAGCGTGTCCAGGCCCCTCTGGATGGCATCCCTTCCCTCCAGTGTATCAACTGAACCACCCAGCTTGCTGCCATTGGTAAACTTGCTGAGGGCACACTCAATCCCACTGTCCATGTCGCCAACAAAGATGATGAACAAGACAGGTCCCAACACAGATCCCTGAGGGACACCACTTGTTGCTGGTGTCCAATTGGACATTGAGCTGTTGACCACAACTCTTTGCGTGCAGCCATCCAGCCATTTCTTTATCCACTGAGTGGTCCATCTATCAAATTGATGTCTCTCCAATTTAGAGACAAGGATGTTGTGTGGGACAGTGTCGAACGCTTTGCACAAGTCCAGGTAGATGACGTCAACTGCTCTGCTGCTGTCCATCAGTTCTGTAGCCCCATCATAGAAGGCCACCAATTTCCGCTTAATGAAGCCATGTTGGCTGTCACCAACCACCTCATTGTTTTTCATGTGCCTTAGCATGTTTTCCAGGAGAAACTGTTCCAAGATTTTGCCAGGCACAGAGGTGAGGCTGACTGGTCTGTAGTTCCCTGGGTCTTCCATTATCCCCTTCTTGAAAATGGGGTTATATTACCTTTCTTCCAGTCATCAGGAACTTCACCTGACTGCCATGATTTTTCAAATATGATGGACAGTGGTTTAGCAACTTCCTTCACCAGCTCCTTCAGGACCCGTGGATGGATTTCATCAGGTCCCATGGACTTGTGCACATTTGGGTTCTTAAGATGGTCTTGAACCTGATCTTCTCCTACAGTGGGCCTAAGGTCTTCATTCTCACAGTCCCTGCATCTGCCTTCCAAGGCTTGGGTGGTGTGGTCAGAGCATTTGCCAGTGAAGACTGAGGCAAAGAAGTCATTAAGAACCTCAGCTTTCTCCAAATCCAGGGTAGCTAGTTCTCCCGATAGCTTCCAGAGAGGGCCCATGTTGTCTGTAGTCTGTCTTTTATTTGCTACGTACTTAATAGAAGGCTTTCCTGTTATCTTTCACATCGCTTGCCAGATTTAATTCTAACTGGGCCTTAGCTTGTGGGAGAGCTTACTAGAGATATGCTGTGGTTTGTGGGAATCAAGCCTGCACCTTTGCCTCATTCTCCAAGGGAGTATAGGAGGATGACAGCAGTAGAGGTGATATGGAAATAGTAGCTTTACCAAAAGAAACAGTATGGAATGCAGCAGTGTCTGTTCATTTTGGTTCCATTCACGTAGTTTCTGGATGTGGCCCACAGGCGAGGGCTACTGCTCTGGGATACACACAGTTCTTCTCAGACCATTCAGACCTGTGAGTTCTCTGTGCTTCAAGGCCGGCTAAAGAAATTTTTTTTTTTGTTTTTGTTTTTTTGTTTTTTTTTTTTTTTTTTTTTTTTTTTTGTAGAAATGGGAGGAACCCCTTATGCATGTGTTTGAAACCTGTGTTTTATTACTCTGAAGGCCAATGCATGGGCAGGCAGTTTGGCTGCATTTATTGAATAGGCTGGCACACAGTTAATTACCTTTACCTAGAACATAAAATATCCGTATGTTACAGACTGCTACATGACATAAATCACAAATGACAATGCAGAGCCCTCTGTTATATTGAATTTATTATTATTCAGGCTCTCTTCTGTCACTCTGAAGACAAGATCCCAAACTGGTAGATTCTTTGATTTAAATATAATAAATTTTTAGAGAATACAGCTGTAACTTCACTGAATTGCTGATAGATAGATAACAGAGTCTATTAGAAAGCCTGTAGAGTTGATTAATAGTGTCTGATAAGTAACTTTTCCTTGGTATCAAGCTGGAAATTGATTGCAGTTGTGACTGCTTACCAGTCTAGTCACATAGAAAGGCTCTTGAAGAGCAGCATATAGGAGTAGGGCTTTATAAGAGGATGGTTGCTTGAACGTGCTCAGGATTGCTCTTCAGCAAAGACAGAGTTGGGTGTTAAACAGAAAACAGAGTGTATCCTGTCATCTCAGAGCCCCACCTTTGTAATTACACCAAAAGAAGCTTTCTGGAGCCAGGAACAGGAGAAGCACATCAGCTCCTCTATTGCAATGTAATTTGTTCTCAGAAAACTTGGCATTAATTGAATTCTTTACATTCTTTACAAGGTAAATAGTTCACATTTATATTGTTTCCTTATGATTATCTGCTTGTGGGGTGGGGAGGGGAACCAAGAAAAAAAGAAAAGGATTAGGTCCATCACTACAGTAAGCAGACTACTGCTGACCTGATGAAAATGCTTTAGCTGTTAAAATCAAGCTGAGTGGTTACGAGCATTGTGCTTCAGTTACAGCTTAATGAATGCAATGGAGAGGCTGTTCAAATGGTAAGTAATTTTTCTTGTGCTGAACAAACAATTTTCAAATCCAAGGATTTTGATACAGACCTTAACATTGCAATTTGAGATGGATTTAAACTAATCTAGCTCTTTCTGTGGGTAAGAAGTATTTCTTTTTGAAACTGGAAGGTCAGTAGACTACATAATAACTTGATTTCTGAAGAAGGCGCCTCTAAAAAAAATGCATTGATCTGTGGTCCAGACACTGTAATTTCAGTTAGCCTATTGTGTTTGTATCACTGATTTCATATGGCATTCATTTCAGCTGCATAAATACTAATAAATTAATATTTCTAATTTAATATAATAAATTTAAATAATATGCATTGTTGGTAGCATAAAATCATCATGTAAAGTAATTATGTACAACAGCAAAGCACATTATTAAAAGGGTCAGGGCTCTAGTTTCTGGTCTGATTTCTGTTATCAAACATGGGGTGTAAATTAATGCAGCCTTTGGAACTGGATGAAGCTGCACTGATTTGCACCCTCCGTGTATCTGAGTCTGTAAGTGCCAAAGCACTTGCTGCTCACTGCATTCTTTTCCCACATATCTTTGTTAGTGCTGTGAATATGTTTAGCTACCCAGCTTTGAAAGTGTCATGTAGTAGTACAGTATTTATTAAAAAATGTTTGGGTTTTTTTTCTTTTTTTCCATGTAATGAATGCTAATCTGTTTAACAGTTCATTGAAGTTGTTGAAATCTTCAAATACTTTATCTTTCTGAAATTCAGGATGATTTCAGGCATCTAAATTAGATGTAGGTGTTTAATTGTAGGTATGAAGAGGGGCTGGTACCATATGTTTAGCTAGAACAGACCAAGATTGGAGCTGAAGTGTCAGAGGACTCAAGCTAAACACAGTGTATGTTTCAGAGGGTTTTTTGCCTTTTTTCCTTTAATGTGATCAAGATGCTTAAAGAATATTGTTTAGGTAGCAGTCTCAAGTAGATACATTCTCAGAATCTCAAATTGCTATCTTTCCAGGTAGTTTAAGCCTCATACATTTTTTTTCTATGCTGTAAAAGGCCATAGTCCTTCAAATACCTAGAAGCTTAATTATTCATTGTTTAAAATATCATCAAAATCAACATAAATGTTTACGTAAATAGAGGTAAGCATGTGTCTTGTATTTGCAAATTTGTAGTTTCAAACATTATGCACCATAATTCTGTGTCACCTGATTTGAGATGCTTGCTGCATTAGGCAGTGTCAGCAGTTTCATTGTGTGTGTGCCTTTGATGAAGAGAGAACTTTTTAAACTTGACATATTTTGCAAAACACACTATTCCCAGGGTGCAGGAATACTTACTTCTCTGAATCACAACATATACTTATATCGCATGAGAAGTCAAAACACAATACACAGTTGTAAATTTTTTTGTAGTGCCTGTGTGAACATGTATATAGGCATCCAGCTTTACATTCTGGAAAGGCCTTCTTGGCATGTGGTCCAGATTAGATAGAAGTGTAATTACCCCCGGGCAATGTGGGTTAGTCTCTGAGGTGTGTTTTTTTAGCATGACTAGACTCCCAATTTAAATGCTAGAGCAAGTGAGTAAAGTGACATAAGCCATAAAGAAACAGAAATATAAAATAAAGCTCTAACAATGTGGTTTCTGAAAAGAAGTATGGCAAAAATGTTCCTACATACTGTAAAGTTACTTGGGCACAAATCACCTGCAGGATATGGAAGAAAATGCCTGTAATAATCACATTCTTCCTCTCTGTTTATGTCCCATCACCCTTCGCAAGCTCTTCGTGTTGTTCAGGAGCTGGTGCTTATAGTGCCACAAAATATTCCTTCTCACCTTCACAGTGAGAACCAGTGACAATCCAAAGTGAGCAGTTCCTCTTTACTCAGAAATTTCTTGTACTGAAATCAAGCTTTTAATTTATGTTGTAATGCAATTGGCGCTCTGTCCAATTGTGAGTAAATTGCTACAATTTTATGAACAGGTTTTTTTGTAGCATTTGTCTTTCTAGTGATTCAGGGTGGACCCAGCCAGTGAAGCAGCTCTACAGTAGCAAGCATCCTTGAAACATTTTCTTTTTTTTCCTGTTAGCTGCAGTGGTAGTGACTTCCTTTGTCCTATGCTAGTTAATAACTAATGTGATATAACAAAGGGATCTCTGGTTTTGATAGTTAAGTTTTTCATAAAGGCTTTTATATTGTGTGCTTATACCGAAGATGCAGACCTTAAAACCAGATACATACTGACAATTGTGTTTATTCTAGTCATTTTGGTCCAGGGCATCTCATTAAATAAATAATACCCTGGTAAGCTTTTTCAGTGTTTTGATGGAGACACTGCTAATGAGTTATCCAGTGCAATAAACCATGACAGTCACAGTGACCTTATCAAATCACTGTATATAACTGTAATTTGTCATACACTGAGGCAAGAACCACATGAAATAATCTTCAAATATGATATCTTAAGTAATGAGATATAAACTCTTATGCAGATTGATTCAGAAGGCAACCTTTTTCCCTACCCACAAACCTTTTCTCATGTTACTACACTGCCTCCTGACTAGCATACTCAAAACCAGCTCTGGCTGAGATAATGTTTTCCATATATCTCCTGCTATTTGAATGGTTCCCATATAAGGTTCTTGTATAAGTTCAGCGTGCTGGTTTGTGCTGGTGTTCTCATATACAGAAAAGAAAAGGAGGGACAGATTGATTCAGAAGGCAACCTTTTTCCCTACCCACAAACCTTTTCTCATGTTACTACACTGCCTCCTGACTAGCATACTCAAAACCAGCTCTGGCTGAGATAATGTTTTCCATATATCTCCTGCTATTTGAATGGTTCCCATATAAGGTTCTTGTATAAGTTCAGCGTGCTGGTTTGTGCTGGTGTTCTCATATACAGAAAAGAAAAGGAGGGACAGACCTGCTACACATGTTACGCTTTAGGAGGCTTTTAATAGCTTTGCTTTCAAGCTTGGCTGTAGCTGAGTTGTCAGGCTCTAAACAGCAACAGATTACATCCGCCTAATAAAGTTGTGGATTTTAGCAGCTATTCTTTCCTGGAGGTCGTCTTTACAGTTGAAGCTGTGGCTGCTTGTTAGCAGTGCTCAATTAGGACAGAGTGGTTGGCATACTTTGAATGATAGAGCTTAATCCTGAGGATTGGGCTAACAGAAACTTTGGGCAGTTCAGCAGAGGAAGTGCATATTTTCATGCCTGAGACAGACTAATCCTATGCATTGGTACAGTCTGGGAACTGACTGTCTTGATCTGCAGCCCTGCTGGAGAGAATGGAGGGGTTATGGTGGACACAAAGTTGAATGGGAGCCAGCCCTGCATGCTGGTTGTAAATAAGGCAAACTACATAGTGGGCTATATTAGAAGTGTGGCCAACAGACTGAGGGAAGTCAGTGTTTGCTTGTACTCGGGACTAGTGAAACTGCACCTGTGAGTATGTGTGTTGTCTTGGTTCCCCCCAGTGTAAGATAGACATTGAGGAAGTGGAGCGAGGGAAGCAGAAGGCTACCAGGAAAATTACATAAATGACAAAGCTGAACTCTTCTCGGTAGTGACAGTAGTAACAAGGGATAATGGCCACTGAAAAAAACCCAAGGCATTTTTGATAGGAAGCAGTGCAACACTGGACCAGGTTACCCAGAGAACTTGGAGAATCAGTTGTCAGAGGTTTTCAAGACTCTGCTAGATATAGACATGGTTACCTGATCTGATGTTGCTGATTAACCCCCTGCTCAAAGTGGCACTAAGCAATCCCCAAAATTTCCTCCAGAAGCATGTCTATAACCCTTCTGGGTTTGAGTCCATCTCTCTTGGGGTAATAGCCTGGAAACTCTGCCTCTTGTGCCATTGGCAGTTCCTCAGGCTCAGTAGGCCACTACAGTCAGAGCAGAGATCTGCCTGGTTCTAAAACTGGGACTGAATGTTACATGCCTTCATGATGAGCATCTGAAATATTAATTCAGAGTTTGCCTTTGTCTTCATCTGTACTATGTTGTTTAATCCAGGCTTAAACTAACAAGGCTGCTGACCTGCAGCTATTATATCCATAGTCAGGTACAGATATCATCTGAGATGTATCAGGTTCCAGATATTCTGAGAGAAAAAAATCCCATCTGCAACTCATTGCTTCTCATCTGAGACCACTGTCCAGATGCATTAAGAGTCTTCAGTCTGCCTGAATTGTTTGACTCCGGCCACACACATTGGAAACCACTATGTGAGACCAGTTCTGGCAATCAAGTACTGTTCTTCACAGAGCAAATAGACTCATGCAGGCTGAAAGTCACCACAGTGGAGAGGCAAAGGATGCTAAGCCAGCCACATCCTTTCTGAAACTGGAAGCTGGCTGTATGAACTCGTCTTTGCCGTGCTCTATTTGACCAAGTTATTAAGCTAATTTGTTTGATTTCTCACCCTGGAGGAGCAGAGTACAGTGACAGCAAAGGTGTCCTACAGCTTGCATCAGTCTTGGTTGTGATGTGGCAGCAAACACTACCAGTTCCTCCTAGGAGCGGAACCTAAGCTGAAGAAAAGCGAAGATACCTTTAAAGTCTGTTGCCAGCAAACAACACTGATTTACATCTAAGACTAGAAGAACAGCAACAATTTTCCACCCTCAGTTAAGTTTTTCAGCTATAGATAGCAACTTCAGTTGTAGTCTGTCAGAGCCCAAGTACGTGGCTGCTGCTTCTTCCCTTCATATAAGAGAAGGAAGGGACATAGCTCTTGTAAAACCCTTGTACAGCTGAACGGTATTGTCAAACATGGTGTAATGCAGCAAGCTGGTGTTCCCTCTGAGGCTGTGAGCCTGGCTGGCAGGCACTATACACAGAAGTGTTAGGGTATAGTCTTACAAGCCAAAAATACTGTGTAGGCTTAAGAGATGGGTACTGAAGTATTTTATACAAACCAGAACAATTCTGATAAGGAAGATTTGAAGTTTGTACATTCCCTAGTCCTGTTGTGAGAGAAAGGAGATACAGTCACAAACTGCCTCGGGCTGAGGAGAGTCTGAGTGTATACCTTCTATTTGATTGAATTCTCTAAACACTGGGACTGAAGCGTGGAATAAAGTTACATCTTCTACAGCCTTATGGAACTACCCTTTCATTTTCTTGTCTTTTCCAACATGTGCTCAGAAATGAAACATATCATTTAAGGTCAAATGGAAAATTTTGTTATACAGAAGGAATTGTTGGCTTTTGACATGCAAAAAGAAAGGGTTTGTGTTTTGGCTTAGTGCAAGCCAATACTTGTTTCTAGGTTTTTTTAGTTTGACAACTCTTTTTTTTTTTTTTTTTTTTTTTAAACTGGAAGGGCATGCTAAGAAAGGAACAGAAATTATAGGGAGGGAAAGGATAGCCTATGTTAGAAAAAGTTTACTGAACTTGACCTCTAGAACCGTATTTTGTGCCTGCTTCTGTCACGGAGTTTCTCAAGAAGACACTCTAGGCACTTTTTGTATAGATGTATGCTCCTCAATTTTGGGAAGTCTGGTTTGAGACCTTGGGTTCTAATTCGTAGTGAGTACAAATATAATAGAATACAATATTAATTTATAATATAAAATCATATAACATAACATAATGAATAAATATATAATATAATAGGTATAACTTACAGAGTGATTGACATTCAGACCTAAGGCTATCACTTTCCTTGTATTTTATTATGATATTATGATACATAATGGTTTATAGAATACTATGCTTTTAAAGTAAAACAAAAACATTAAAGAAAAGAATATAGAATTCTTGAATTGGACACCCAGAAATAGTGATTTAAAAAGAAAATAATTCTTCCAGTTCTTCAGTACAGAATGTAGATAAGAATGCCCCTTTATCCCTCTCTTTTTAATGACAATAAATACATATTTGTGAAGCATTTATGCACTATGATAATGTGAGCTTTACAAAAGCCTGTCAAGAAGTTATTAATTATGCCCTCAGAGCATGGTTTGAATAGTATTCAGTAGATTAGACATATGTCAAGCAACAAGGAGAAAACAAAGTGGTCATTTAGCCAGGACTACTCTGCTAGTGCCCTGAATGAGGTAGGAGTCCTTTGGTGGTATAATTACAGACTTGGAATTGAACTAGCAAAATGAGTAAACAAAAGCAGGCCTAATTAAAATTGCACAGTAGTGCTTAATTTTGGTATTTAGTGCCCAAGGTGACTTGAGTCTACATCCTCTTCAAGAGCTTCTCCATCGAACTAAGGAGAAAAAAACTCATCTGGGCTGCTGACAGTCCTTAGAAATTACAAATTTGGGCACCTGGCTCCCATGTGAAGAAAATTTAAGTATGTGTATAAAGTAGAACATGAGAATCAGAAGTTATTGGGTAGCCTATCAAAGGGTCTTAAGGCAGGTTAGTGGGTACATCATCAATTGATGTGGATTCACATCCAAGGACTCTAGCAATAAAATTATCTAACAATCCACTAATCTCCTTTTGTAAGAGAACTGTCACCTGAAAAGCAACTAGCAGCAAGTTATGGTCTTCTCTCTCAGGGGAAAAGTGAACATACTAGAAAAGAACATCACTGTTATTGCAATGTTGGTAAATATACCAGATTTAACAGTAACGACAAAAGAGGAATCTAACTTCAAGGTAATGCTACAAATGTTAGGATTAACTGAATCAAAGACACATTTGTGATTGGTTTCCACATGAAGATTTCAGTATCTGACAGTTTCATCAGAAGATTCCATTTGGTTGGCTATAGACAATGCAAAAAAAAAAAGGAAAAAAAAAAAAATCCGAATATGAAATGACTGATGTTTTTAATGGGTAGTTGCCTGAGTACCCACTGCATGGTAATGAATTCATTATAATTATGATATGATGATTTTTCTTCTCACTGAATAGCAGGAATTTTATAACCTAAAGCAAGATGAAAATTAATAAAAAGGAAGTGCGGGCATCAGCAGTGGCAGTTCCCTGCAAAATAGTCTCTTGTTTGTAACCATATGCAAGCCACTTGAATTATATTATTTAGATATTTTGCCCATCCCACATCTGAACTTTTACACTTCTTTCTAATCACATTTGTTTACATGAACTGAGTTAGATTTCTAAAAAGTATCAGTGGTTTAATGAAATTAGTTATGTGTTGTTTCTAAAAACTAAATTGATATATACTCTGTAGTCAGCATTGGTCAAGTAGGAGGAGCTCACGTGATAGACTTACACGTGGTTAGAAAGGACAAGAAAATTGGTGGAGGTTTCATGGCACATGCTGTTGCATGATCTAAATATGTTCATCTTTAATTTCTTTCAGGCTGTTTCCGGCTATGTAATGTTTTTCGGTCCCATGAGATGGAAATTGAGCAGTGCTTGCTGGAGTCCCTCCCTCTCGGCCAGCGGCAGCGGCTGGTGAAGCGGATGCGCTGTGACCAAATAAAGGCATATTATGAGCGAGAAAAAGCTTTCCAGAAATGGGAGGGCTACGTGAAGAAACTGAAACGTGGAAAGAGTCAAGTTCGTTTTAATCTTGCTGATATGATACAGGATGCAATCATACGTCATGATGATAAAGAAGGTACTCTAGTACTTTTGAACGAATATATTCTTTTTGAATAGTAAAAGTTTCAGACGAAGTGCTTACCTAGCTTTAGGAAAAATACTATTTCACATGATAGTAATTACTGTTGTAACAGAATATACAGACATGTATTGCATACACGGTATTATAGATTGTTACTGACATGAATAAGGTGTGGAGAATAAACCTTCAGAAACCTAATGAGTTTGTTCTGAGGTGAATATATGTATAAATGAATATATTTCAAAAGCAGTAAAGGCTATGATCATCATTACAAGTGGCCTCTTATATACCTACATGAACCATAGAAAATTAGTATCTCAATTTTAGCCAAAATCTGGAGTAATGAATGCTGCTATTAGTGGCACCGGCCACTAACAGAGCAATGAGATGATGTTGACCCATAGTCATGCCAGATAGTGAGTCATCTTTCTGGTGGTGAAATGATGTTTGTCCCTTTGAAATATGTAACCAGATTTTAGGGGTTCTGTTTTTAGCTTCCTGGTGGTGTTTGAATTCCTGGGGCAGCTGATAGTAATCTTGAGGAAATTTATGATTTACTCCTCAAAAGAAACCAAACCTTGCAGTGAGGATCTCTCAAGTTTTAGAAGTCCCCAGGAATCCCCATACTGTGGTGTGTGAAGGATATAAGAAAAGAACTGATGCAACGCTTTTAGCAACCCCTCTGCAAACAGATTTTATGGCAGCTCTTTGTAATCACATTAGCACAAAACTACCTGAGTAAAGGAGGCTCTGAGATGGAGTCACATCACACAAATGAATTGGCAAGTTTCTGCTAATTTTTTAGCAGTTTGATAAGGTATGGGTTTTTTACTCACTCCTGAACCTTTGTTTTAATGGGCATTTGCTCTAACTGTGACTGCTTATCATTGAGGTATAGTCCTACACATTTAGATCTATACAGGAAATGCATCAAAGAGCTCTTCTCCTCCGGTGAGTGCCCAGGGCATCATTTATAACTAAGTACAAATAAACTTCACAACCTTTCCTTCCACTCTCCAGTGTGTAGAAGTACAGGGTTTATAAGTGAAGATATTCTTTCTCCTTGTTCCCATAGCTCCCAACATTCTCCAAAGCCCAAGCATAGTACTAGCTATAACTCTTAGCATTCTGTAAAAGTCAGATACTTGAGGCTGTTTTTGACATTTATGCTGAAGAAGTGTAGCTTTGTCGTGGTTTGGTTTAAGCAACACACATTTAAGCAGTGTGTTTAAAAACAAAAATTAAAAAATTGAAACTCTTAGACATAAAAGCTGCTCTCCTACTATTGTTTTTGAGTGGAACATCCAACCATGATTCTTCAGTGAATACATGTACATTAGGATTTCAGTTTAAATTAGACAGACGCTTTTGTAGTAAATATCATATCCATTTACTGTGTTTGGACTTGTTTTATGGAGCATGCAAACTAGATTCCTTTCAGAGACAACTGAACTGGAAGATGTGGTCTGGAAGCACACCTAGTGCCTCTGAACAGTAATGGGTTTTCAATCCATAAATCCAGGCTAGACACAGGCTGAAGTAATCTTTGAAACAGGTATAACTAGGGAAGTTGGGCTGTTGGCACTATCCGTTTCTCTTTTTTATTTGTTCATATTTCAGCTATTCATTCAACATTCATCATTCACATTACACATCACTATTTACTAATGGGTATATAAAGCCAGTAAGCTAATTGTGGTAGATCCTGATAATTGCACAGAGTATCCTCCAGCTCGCTGCAACTTCACATGAACTTTATCGGTACAACTTGAGTAAATACAGCTCTGATGTGAAAAAGCTCTGAGCCCTTCGCTTCACTGGGTCCTAAGGCAGAAATGACTGCAATATAAGGCTGCAGATGGGACTGAGCACAGATTTGCTGGCTCTTTGAATGTCACACCATCGAATGTCACTCCCTGCTTTTGGTGAAACAGCCTGGGGGACTGAGAAAAGGAGATTGTAATACTGGGTTAAGCAAACAGAGGTGGGAGACAGGTTTTAACAGCCTGTCAGCCTTCCTCTCTTCTCACAAATCCATGTCTGGTCTCCAGGATCTGTCTTTTACTGCACAGTGTGCTCAGTAATCAACAGCATTCCCAAATATGCTCAGTTTGAATATAGGGAATAAAGTTCAGTAATAAATATGTAAAAAATGCTTCTCCAGGAAAAGCTGAGCATTGAACAAACATTTTAAAAAAAGTAGCTCGATGTAAGTAAATAGCAAAGAAGTACCTTAACACTAATTAGTAATAATAATTTAATTCCTTAGCATAAAACTCTTTCTTCTATAAAAGATAAGTTGTTATCTTGTGAAAAAATGGGATTCAGACTGATCTGAATATTGTATATTTTGGAATAAATGATGAAAGTGATCAAGATGAGAACTCAGCAAATCTTCAAAAATTCAGGTTTTTCTACTCAACATTATTGGCGGCAGAGTATTTTAATGCATTTTGAATGTCTTTACTTTTTCAGAGATAATTTAATTTTGAAGCTAGACATTCTGTTTAGAATGAGATATTTAATAACAAGTATAAAGGTGTGGTACAACATACTGAGCACTCAAATAGCTTTAGTCGACTAAATTCTATCAGGTGACACGTTTCCTTATGGGTAATGAAATTTGTGAGCTTGAAGTGCAATGGCTGTGAAGAGATTAATTCCACTCAAAGTATGATACAACTCATCTGGCTATGAATAAGCCTGATCCTGCTGTTTAGGATGTATGGGCAAACTGTAATGTCCAAGAAGAGGTCTGTGCAACATGGATACTTTAAACAGCTGGATACACATAGTCAATTTTGTGATGAAACTGTAAATGTTTTTGTACTGTTTTTGTGATCCTTTGGTTCAAAGTGGTTTTAAGTCCTCAAGCTTCACAGCTTTCAGGCTGTGCGTGTTTTGTAAAATGAAACTGAAAATCTTAAGGCTAAAATTCTGGGATTCATACAATTTTCTTCCAGTTTTACCCTTGGAATAGGGTATACAACAACGGAATCACAAAAGGGTGGACTCATCCACAGATAATTGCAACTGGGCCATTTTCTTCAATTTTTAGATGGATGTAGAATTGCTTGCAAATCTTGGGCTCTTAAGTGCAATTCTGTGCTTCCCCCATTCTTTAAATTAAAGCACTCCTAAAGTCAGCTTGACTGTCTTGTGCTCCTCTGAGACTGTTAAGCAGAATCCTGTTTGCTGATGAATCCTGGAGTAGTTTTACTTGGTTTGGGGTCTGATCATGAAGAAATCTGCTTAAGTAGAAAATATGAATCCGTTGCATGGAGCTCATGGAAGTGCAACAGAACCAGGAGTAATTATAAAGAGAGATTAAAAAGGTGGAGATGAAGATCCCTGAGAGTGATAAAGCAATGCTTACATCTGAACAGGTTTGAATGTAGCTGGTAATAATTCAAGAAGAAAAAAACATCCATTCTATAGGCGTAAAATACTGCTAGAGAGATGTTTTACAGTTCTATGAAAGCAATGCAAAAAGTGTAATACGGAAAGTGGAAAGAGGACACAACAGTAGAAGGGGATAGAAGTAGTTTCCCAAGTGAAGTTCAGAAGTATCATACAAGACATAGACTGGACAGCACATTTTGAAATGGTAAGAAGCAGTGTGGTTTGATAGGTGAGATAAATTGGATACCATGAATATATATGTGAAGATAAATTTATAATGTGGCTAGTGCAGAGACATTTCACACCTGAGTCTGATTGGAATTTCACTCTTACAAATTCATTGTCTTTGTTATGCATGAAGAATGCAATATATCTTCTCCAAGATTACTATAGCAGCTGCTATGGGGCACAAAATGCATCTCTGACAATGCATGCTGATAGATGTGATCATTAGTTTGCATTAAAATTAATTTTAAAATAGGCTTTTAGAAAGCAGTGACCTGCTTTGTCTCAAGTTTAGAAATTAAATATGTGCTCATCATATTTCTAAAATGTAAAAACTAGCAAAGTGCTGCATCTTTGTTTTGCTTGGAGGCATTTGAAATTATTGTGAATTATATTTTTTTAATTATTGTTCCTGATATTTAGTCTTTGATCTGACTCAGGGAGATTGAAGAGAAATCTTTCTTTTCCTTGCAGTTTCCTGCAGTTCCTCTTTTTAAAGCTTTTTAGTGCTTTGGTGGGCCACATTCACCCACAGTACTAACAGTGAGCATTTTGAGAGATTCTGCAACTATTATCCTCAGTGTTGTCATATATATAGAAGCAGAAGCTGGTGAATAAATAAGCGTACTGTTTTCCGATGCTAGTTTTGTACATCTCTACTGCTGGCAAGGGGATATGTGTAGTTCATTTGCCTTTAAGTCCTATATAGCTTTGTTCTGTGAGACGTTAAATCCCTATTAAGAATGGACAGCAGGATATTTGTCCTGCTGACATCAGTCATATAATTTTACTGCAAAGTGGGAGACGTAGCCAAGCAGGCTTCTGCATCCCATTTCTTCCCATTATGAAATAGGCGTGCTTGCATCTACACTTTGCATGCACGTGGAGACTGATAATCTTCTCTGATACGCATACTCTAGTATTTGCTGAGCCTGCACATCAGCTTAGACTCCCGTACAAGCAATTAGGAAATGAACTGAGTGAATCTGAGCCCGAGTTTCTGATTCAAATACAAGGTAGTCATGCTGAACAGATCTTGGTATTTTGGCCTCTTGACAATAAGGGATAAGTATCCTTCCGGAAGCAATGGTGGAGTTATTGCCACTGACAGCAAAGGGAAAAGGTGGCTGCTTTGAAAGATATAATTTTTTTGAGCATGAACAGACAAATAAACTTGCCATAATGAAAACATTAGCAAAAAGTGAATGTGACAATCCTGTATCTAACGGGGTGGGGGGGAACTAAAGCACTGGGTTTAGTTTCAGTCGTTTTTTGGTATATACTGTAACTCAGCCTTTCAGACATCCTGCAACATTACCCAAATCATAGGACTTTCAGGAATTCTGTGTATGTAGTATCTTTTGTTGTGAAAGCTGTACTGTAGTCAAGATGTATACCATAAGGTCTGCTGTACTGACAGAACGTGGAAGGTCAGGGTAGGAAGTCCAGAGATCCATCAACTCGGTCTTGAGACAAAAGGGGTACTCCTGTGAAAATCAGCATTTCAAAAGGGAAATGCAGATTCCCTAAACCTAATTTAAGCCCATTTCCTCGTTTAGAGGGCAATATGCTGATTCTGTGGCAGCTTTGTGATTCTAAATAGCCACAATACCAAAGTGAGTATTAGCACTAATGCTGTATTCTGTAATAATGATTCTTGGTCCTTTCAGTGGAGGTTGAGCCTGACTGTGTTTTATTCAGTCCTCTGCAACTGTCTGAGCTTCTTCCTACCCCTGCAGAACTACCGGGCTGACCCTTTGCCTTTAGTCTTACTCTCCCTTCTCTCACCAGGGGATGCCTTGAAAAGGTGGTTTAAAAAGCAGAAGATACCAATATCCTACCTTTTCTGTGGTGTCCACTGCTGGGGAACACCTCCCAGGACTGGGTCCTAGGCCCAGCAGATTGACTGCAGAGTAGCTGCAGTCGTTATGGGATCCATGGTTAAAACCCATGGATCCCATCTCACTCTCCACCCTGTGATGCCAGTATCTCCAGCTGTTTGAAAGATTTAATGCTATTGTGAGATTTGGTAGTATCATGATATTTGAGAGGATTGGAGTATTCAATATAACGGAAGGTTTTATTGTTATTAGTTATTTTTCATAAGCACTGTATAATGTACAATATTATGAAAAATTTCACTTACATTAGTTAAAGGGTTTGTAAGGAAGCATATAAGAGGGTACAGGTGGGGCTGGTGCTGAAGTGCAATTTGCATATTAACAACTTTGGGTTATAAAAAGGGCCCAGGGGAAGGAAAGGCAAAATCTGTTCAGAAGAAGAATGTGTCTTTAATTTGAGGTGGCAGATGAGCTGACCACTAGCTTTCAATAGTTAGGAGAATGTGTCAAAGATGTAATAGTGACTGTTCCTATTCACAGAAAAATATATGAAAAACATTTGAAATAAAACTGAAGCTGAAACTGAGCTGAAATAAACCACATTTATTATTATTTCCCTGCAGTTTCTAAATCTACTAACTGACTTCTTATTTACAATAGGCTTGCTTATGCTTTAGTGTTCTTTTTCCAGTACAAACAGCTTGGTTGGTTGAGACAAGTTGTTCTAGAAAACAGTGGGTTGCACTGTCTGTGTCTGGCAAACATATCAGGGCAAACTTTCTGATCCTCAGATCAGGTTTAAGAGATGCCAGAAGTCTTCTTAAAGAGATGAGAGAGCCACAACACAGACAGTAGTGACAGGTTTGTGAAGGTAAGACTCCATTAGGTGAAGCCTGTTGTCAGGTAGCAGGAAAATGGAGAAAGAGGCAGAGGAATGGAGACCACTGAGAGTGTGTAAGGTAGACTAGTCATCACAAACATTTGTATAATTAAGAAGAGTGGGAATATATTCAGTTAATCTGTGTGCCCTTGGGATTCTGACTTTCAACCTACCTTTTTAGATGTTCAATGACACCTCTTTTTCCTCAAACTGATTGCAGGCAGCTTTTCTGATTTTTGCCTGTTGCATGTGCTGGGATAAGTGGTTAGAAAGCAAGACTCTGAGAAAGCATGGCAATGCCTCGTTTTTAAAATTCACTAAAGCCTTGGATGAGGATTGATTTGTTTTGTGTGTCAGTAGTTCAGAGGCATCTTTGCTACTAGACAGAAATGAAATATATTAAAAAAGTTTAGTAAAGACAGAGAACTGCAGTAATAGAACAGATTTACAGAAAGACAAAGTAATAAAACACATTATTGTGCTTAATATTTAGGGAAAAGGTGAAAAATAGGTGTAGCATAAAATCTCCCAAGTTGAGTCTTTGTAATTAAATCAGAGTTTCCTTAAAATAGTCAAAAACCAAAACAATCTTAAGTTAAAAAAAGGTGACTCTTAGAAAGAGAAGGACGTCTGTGTGAAAGTTCAAATCAATGTTCTATGGCATCCCAAATAACAATAACCCACTCTTGTTTACTTCCACCTTTAAAAATCTTCATGCCTTGCTTCTTAAGATTAATATTTAATATCTGCGTCTTTCATTCCCTTCTCCAAAGGTACTTTAATTAGCACTTCTTTTGTATACTGTTTGTCTCATCTACAGCCTTCTGAAAAGGCAGGGGCAAAATTTTATAAATGATATCATGAGAAAAATTAAATGCATGGGGTATTTTTACTAGATATATAACCTTGTTATATGTGTATTACACCAAGAGCATAAAGGCCAGAAATATAAACGCAGTTGTTGAATCAAGATTAGGTTGTGTAATCTGAGTAGCTTTTCTCAGTTTTCTGTACACTCTTTCTTGGGAAACCTTCTCACTTTCACCCATCATTCCAAGCCTGAGCAGGATAAAATAGCAAACAGTTGTAGCATGTTTGCATCCACATGTAAACCTTCATGACAAAAGAAAGACCCCTAAATGAAAAATTGAAATCTTGGGTCAATCTGTATATTAACAGGAAATGAGATGAATTACACCAATTAGTAATTTGCTGCATAGTGATATCATGAAGAGGGACCAAAAGAAAAAGAATCAATCTAATTTCAGTTTGAGGAATTTAAAACACAGCATAGTCAAGAACATTCAAAACAAAACTACAGGACAGTTAAAATGTACTTGAGGGATTACATACTCTGTATTTCCTTACCTTAGCATGCTTAGTCCTTTTTTAGAATTTAAACCACGAATAAGTTTCTCAGGTTTTATAGTGCTTTGTTTCAGGATTGTGTTAGTATTATTTAATATAGTTTAATTTAAGATTACTATTTACTCTCACTTTAAACTTCATCTAAACCTCTTTCCTCTCTCAACCCTCCCCAACCCCAGGAAAGCATATTCACTATATATGTAATAACAGGTTGGTTTGCCCATACAGAGATATTTTGGATTTTACAATTAGTTTCCTTTGAATTGGAGGAGAAATCTGTACATTAGATGATAATATAAATGTGGCTATTGGCAAATGCTGATTTACTAGGAACTACTGTAGAAGAAATCGCAATACATATGTATGATAGTTTATACTATTTAATACTTATTGTCCAGTCCTTAAGAGACGTGAACACTAGGCACTGAATAGTGAAGTCAAGAGGCTATTCAGAGCATATGAAATTAATGAAGTACACAAAACTTTGCCCAATCAAGTCTCTTGGAAAGAAAGAAAAATGTATACTATAAATGAATACATCCACAAGACAGACAAAAACATGCATTCTGTATTGGGAACTCCTGCATCTGTTACATTGGAAGACACTAAAAGCTGACTGTTAGACTTGCTGCTAGTGATTTAATCAGCTCTGTATATAGAAAAATGAAGCATCACTCAACCATCTTAATCCACCCAATGATGAAGAAGCTGTTTCAAAGGCCTGGAAGGTAGAGGTACATTTCAAACCAGAGCAAGCCTTCAATTCTATAGGTTCAGCATGGTTGTTAACCTTGTTTAGCTCCATGTGTGCTGAATTCAGCAACACAAGGTGTCTTTTTGTTACGATGCAGGGAAACATAATGCCCTTATTTATTGGGTAACAGATGTTAAGTAATTAAAGCAGCCTGTTTCAAATACAATCATAAAATCACAGGGCGATGAAATTTGAATATATTTGAATCCCTACAGGATCCATATATACTTTTAGTTTTTTTGTCCATGTGTTTACATTTTTAGTAATTTGGTAAAGCTGAGATGAGAACTGGATGTTAAACTGGTTTTTGGTGATAGAAGTGTGTATGATTCCTAACATGCAACACTTATTTATTTGGAAAAAGTAAAACTCACAGAAAAAGATATCAAAAAAGTGAAGGATAGGCTTCATAGTGTAGATTTCATCTAGCCCTTTTGCCTCAGTCTTCACCAGCAAATGCTCTGACCACACCACAAAAGTCTTGGAAAGCAAATGCAGGGACTGCGAGAACGAAGACCTTAGGCCCACTGTAGGAAAGGATCAGGTTCGAGACCATCTTAAGAACCTGAACATGCACAAGTCCATGGGACCTGATGAAATCCATCCACGGGTCCTGAAGGAGCTGGCGAATGAAGTTGCTAAGCCACTGTCCATCATATTCGAAAAATCCTGGCAGTCAGGTGAAGTTCCCGATGACTGGAAGAAGGGTAATATAACCCCCATTTTCAAGAAGGGGAAGGTGGAAGACCCGGGGAACTACAGACCAGTCAGCCTCACCTCTGTGCCTGGCAAAATCTTGGAACAGTTTCTCCTGGAAAACATGCCAAGGCACATGAAAAACAACGAGGTGGTTGGTGACAGCCAACATGGCTTCACTAAGGGGAAATCCTGCCTGACCAATTTGGTGGCCTTCTGTGATGGAGCCACGGAACTGATGGACAGGGGCAGAGCAGTTGATGTCATCTACCTGGACTTGTGCAAAGCGACACTGTCCCGCACGACATCCTTGTCTCTAAATTGGAGAGACATCAATTTGATAGATGGACCACTCGGTGGATAAAAAACTGGCTCGATGGCCGCACGCAAAGAGTTGTGGTAAATGGCTCGATGTCCAGTTGGAAACCTGTAACGAGTGATGTCTCTCAGGGATCGGTGTTGGGACCGGTCCTGTTCAACATCTTTGTCGGTGACATGGACAGTGGGATTGAGTGCGCCCTCAGCAAGTTTGCCGACGACACCAAGCTGTGTGGTTCGGTTGATACGCTGGAGGGAAGGGATGCCATCCAGAGGGACCTTGACACGCTTGTGAGGTGGGCTGATGCCAACCTTATGAAGTTTAACCAAGCCAAGTGCAAGGTCCTACACCTGGGTAGGGGCAATCCCGGGCATTGCTACAGGCTGGGCAGAGAAGAGATTCAGAGCAGCCCTGCAGAAAAGGACTTGGGGGTGTTGGTTGACGAAAAGCTTAACATGAGCCGGCAGTGTGCGCTTGCAGCCCAGAAAGCCAACCGTATCCTGGGCTGCATCAAAAGAAGCGTGACCAGCAGGTCGAAGGAGGTGATCCTGCCCCTCTACTCTGCTCTCGTGAGACCCCACTTGGAGTACTGCGTACAGTTCTGGTGTCCTCAACATACAAAGGACATGGAGCTGTTGGAGCGAGTCCAGAGGAGGGCCACGAGGATGATAAGAGGGCTGGAGCACCTCCCATATGAAGACAGGCTGAGAGAGTTGGGGCTGTTCAGCCTGGAGAAGAGAAGGCTGCGTGGTGACCTCATAGCAGCCTTCCAGTATCTGAAGGGGGTCTACAAGGATGCTGGGGAGGGACTCTTCCTTTGGGACTGTAGTGGTAGGACAAGGGGTAATGGGTTCAAACTTAAACAGGGGAAGTTTAGATTAGATATAAGGAAGAAGTTCTTTACAGTGAGGGTGGTGAAGCACTGGAATGGGTTGCCCAGGGAGGTTGTGGATGCTCCATCCCTGGCGGTGTTCAAGGCCAGGTTGGACAGAGCCTTGAGCCACGTGGTTTAGGGCAAGGTGTCCCTGCCCATGGCAGGGGTGTTGGAACTAGATGATCTTAAGGTCCTTTCCAACCCTTACGATTCTATGATTCTATGATTCTATGATTCTCTCTGTGGACTGCCTAATTGCTGCAGTGCCTCTGTTCCCTGACTGCTTTTCTCTTAGCACTGAAATCTCCCTGCATTGTTTCAGCTGCAGTTTTTGTTTTTGTACATGCCCACAACTACCTGATTTGAACAGCTATCCTCTACCAAGTAGGAAACTAAAGAGAAAGCATTCCTCCATTTTGGGTCCCCTCCTAAGTAGGGGGATTCACACCAAATGTAATTAATCTGTTTTACCATCAAATGGAGTTACAGCTTCTTCCTTTTCTCCATGAAACTGAGGTTGGAGCTGTCACCCACCCATTTCTGCTACGCTACAAGTTGATTTGAAAGCCTTTTTGGGTCTGTGCATTTCTCTTTCTCACTGCTTCTTCTGTCCTCTGCTCTCCCTGGCCCCAAACCTCAAATTTCTCAAGCAGCATCTGACCTGGCATAGCTTTCTCCTGGATAAGGAGCCTGAAAGGCAAATTGAATCTAGTTGGTCTGGCTTATAGTATAACAACTTGTAGAAAGTTGACTGTATAGTAAGCTGTTGTATGAAAACCTTGATGTCATCATCTCTGCTGCTGTGTCTTGAAAACAGGAGTATATACTAGACTATTTGCAGTCCTGTCACATGTTTAAGCTCTGAATAAATCAAGACTGAGATGTGTGTTTAAAGTTACCGATTCCCGTTTGTGGTTTTTGGATATCTCGAAGTTTACCCTGAAGGATTTGTTGATCACGTCTCTGAAAAGTATGTCTTTTTCTTACTAATATACAGAGTTTCTAGAAGCTTAGCTTTTGGATTTTTCTTTGAATCACAGATTTCTAAAATATAGGCACCGAACTGCCTGCTTTATATGTGGGTAAGTGAATTCTTGAATTCGTGTTCCAGACAAGAACGCATTTGGCTGTCTAGAAATCATAGTTTTAAATGTTGCCTCAATTATAAGTATAAAACATAATATTTATGAGGAAACCTTCGTAAACACACAAATTTTCCTAAGAATTTTATGTATTTAATTTTGATCACATTTTCAAAATTCTCAACTATTTATTTTGGTGAACTATGATACAAAGCTTTTCTTCAGTGGGACAAGTCTGTATGTAAATTATTCATGACTTAGCATGATCAGGGTCTAATTCAAAAGGATTTCACAAACTAAAATGTCAAGAAAAAATATTCAGAAGACCATTACCCCTACACAAGAACCCAGCTCTTTAAGAGTATAATCTGGTCTGAAAAGATAACCTTTGTAGACATATATCTGTCCTTTTTTTCATTTTAAGCCTATCAAGCTCCTTTGTAGTTCCATGATGGTATTTTTCTCCATAAGACCTTTCCATTAAATAAGAAAAAGTTTTCCACTTACCATGTTCTGGCACCCAAAAGCAGCAAAAGATACAACAACCGTTCACTCATAAATTCACTGACATGCCAATAAGGGATCATTAAGCCATTAACAACCAACAAATTGGCACTTGGCATTTTTCCTATTAATTTCAAAGGGGATCCACAGTGGGATGCAAGGCTATAAATTGGCAGCATTTACAAGATCATTCTTTCGATGAAAGATGGTGTTTACTAGGAGGCAGGTACTGCTGATATTCCCTGGATATTGTTATAAGTCACACTGATTAAAGAGGAAGATTTCTGAGATGGCAGAAGATCCTAGTCGATACTTGTGAAATAAAAAGATAGCAAGAACAGGATCTTTTCCATGCAATTTGCAGTTGATTTCTTCTTCAGTGTATTTATTGTGCTTCAAATCAATTTCCAATAATGTTTCAGTACAAAGGGGAAACTTCTCTCTATTCCTCTTTCAATATCACTTTAAAATGTTTTCATTTCGGTCAGAGCTTATCATAGAAATTAAGCTGAGAAACTACAGAAATCAATAGAGAATAGCCTTTTCTGTTTTCTTTAAAGTGTTTTTGATTTTTCAATTCAATTTTAGAAGCCTTTTTCCAGCAGTGTATAGACTTTGTTACACTGGAGGAACGTTAATAAAATGGAAGGGAAAAGACCTTATTTTGCGATCCTGCAATGTATGGACTTTATCAGAGTTTATCATGTGATATTAATTGCTGGATTGAGAAGGACGTTTGTTCAAACGTTTGGGGAAGTGGAGTTTGTTTGAAGGTTTTGTGAAGTGGAATAACTAGGTGGAGTAACTTCCTCTAGAAGCTCTGAATGTACAACTAAATTAATATAGCCAATATAGCTAAATGCAGCAAATTATTTTATAACTACTAAGTCTGTCTCTTTAGCATTTTTCTGTTACTCTGTTCTTTCCTTCTGCCTGAATTGTTGTACCTTTCCCAGTAAAAACACCAATGTATCAGAGGCAGAGCCAGGTTTATTTGTATAGTGCCCACTGTTTTTTCTTAAAAATTCTAAACAAAGTATATATTCTGCTTAATATTTCAGTCATCTTTCTAGTCTCTGAGACATGAATTGGAAGATTGTTTTTTCTCAGTATACTGAGGTATCATCTTAACTCAGTCTGCAAGGCTTTCTAGCTGTTAAAACCTTTTGCACTTCAAGTTGACAGTGAACAAGGTCTATGGCTGTGAGGGAAATGAATAAAAAGGTTATATAGCATAATGAATAGGCAACTGATTTTTCTTGATTATTGTTAATCACAGCCATCACTGTAACAGGTTATCATAGTGGAGGAACTGAACCTTGTAAGAATACAATTAATGAATCTAAGGGAATGGATATTTTAGCTTGTGTTTCTGTGTGAATTGCATCCAAGAATGGAGGTGGGAAGATGAGCAGTTATGGTGAAAATGTCAATGTTTCTCAATGTCCAGCTTTATACCAGGATTTTAAACGTATGTAAAAGGTTCAAGGTAGAATGCAGCCCCAGAGAGTCAGCCTGGGGCTGCATACTGCTTTTTTTCCATGTTTCTTTCATATGACTCTCTGGTACAAAGTAGTGAATATGTGACCATGAAGCAGTACACATCATTTTACAGGGCAGTGAGATGGTTGCAGTGGGCAATTTCTCACACCGTGCACTGTTTAGGGTTTTGTTACATTCAAACTCAAAAGGCAAACATGATAGTTGCAGAGTTAAGTTACTGAGCTATGGTCTGTGCTCCAGATTTTAGCAGTCACATATTGTTGGCATATAGTGGTAGATTTTTCTAGACTTCCACATGTACCTGTTGGCAGTACAGAAAATATGATTTGAAGTGTCCTTAAAGTTGGAAGCATCTATGTGAAATTGGAACTACTGCTTTGCTGCTTAGTCTGGTAAAGGGGGCATCCTGTAAGAGGGCGCTAGCTATCAAATCTTTTAATAATCACTATCTGAACTTCACTGGCTTCACTTGGTTCCTGTATGGGATGAATTTCGGATGACTTTTGCTTTTAAACCTCTCCCCGAAATCCTGCGGTACAAATATTTAGAATTCTGTAAGTCAGTGAAGTTGTGGCTGCTCCATCCCTGGAAGTGTTCAAGGCCAGGCTGGACAGGGCTTTGAACAACTTGGTCTAGTGGAAGGTGTTCCTGCCCATGGCAGGGGGGTTTGGAACTACATGATCTCTAAGGTGCCTTCCAACCCAAACCATTCTATGATTCTGTGATAAATTGGACAGAAAAAGACAGATGTAAAGGTGCTTACATGAGCATTAGTTTGTCATCTCACTCTCTCTCTGTGTATGTGGTTTTGATTATATACATGCAGGTTCTCCTGGATTAGTCACCATCTCTTTCTGTATTGGTAACTTAGGTAACTTTCTCTATTAGTAACTTAGGCACTTCTAGAGCAGGGTTCTCCCTGGCTTCTGCCTGATTTATCAGCTTTATATGCCAGACGTGTCAGGTGCGTAGAATGAGGAAGTGTGGCACTGTGTATCACTTGGGAAGCTTGATCCTCTTTACTTGTAGCTCATCACCACAGCCCAAACCTACCGTGTGGCTCCATATGGACATGGACTCAGTGGTATTACTCAGAACTGAGAGGCACTCTTCTGTCAGGCAATGTGGTGTTGGTTGCTCCTTTCTCTTGTTCACATCAAGATTTCTGAATTCAAGAAGTTGTAAAATCAGTCAGGCTAGAAAGAACCTCAGAAGGTCCGTAGTCCAACATCATTCTGAGTTTTGGAGAGGACTGAGCTAACTGGGGTGTTGAACTAAGGCAACTCTTATTATGGTAGTGCAACAACAGGCTGAGCAAAGCAGTCATTCTCCACAGAGGGATTTCTGTGGGGAACAATTGATAGTTCTACTTCAAAGCCAAATTAAACTATCAACTTGTATGTCAGACTTTTGCTTTCCATAAGCTATGAAAAACACACGACTATACCAGGTGCTGTGTGAGTATAATTTTGTCCTCTCCATGCTGGCCTGTAACTGCAATCCGTAGCTGTAAAAGCTTAAGTAAAGCATAAATAAAGCAAAATTTGCTTTCTGGATTACTGGTTGCATCAGCTTTGGCATGATAGTTTGGCCCTTGTAGAGGCTTACTGGTGTCAGAGAAGAGGTGTTGAGTATTAAATATGAGGCAGAGGGTCTGTTTCTCCTATGTCTTATCTGAGGTTCCCCAGATCCTCACATGCTTCGCTGGTAACCCAGTGTAGGTTTGCCCTACGTAAGATTGGTGTACAGGCTTAGCCATCTGTGAGCATAGTGATACTAAATGCTGAACTGTTTGTGCTCCACATTTGCCTCTTTGCTTGGAAACTGCATTTAGATGAACAATTATATGCAATATAATAACAATAAAATAACAATGTCATTTCAGTCTACTGTGTCCCTGTATGACTTTGTATTTCAACTACTGAACATTGAAATCATGTGAAGTCTACATTGCTGCAATCTTCAAGTGTGATAGCCTTACCTCAAAGTAGATATATAGAGATGTTTTCCTTTGCTTATTCTGAGATGTTTTAAGAAAGTGGTAGTCACAGGCTTCAATTTTATGACACCACTTTTTTGCTGTGCTGGCTATATACACTTGATCTGTCATTCTTAGGGTGATTTTGTGGTCATTGCTGATTTTTTAGGGTTTTCTTGTTGTTGGCATTTTGGTAGTGGTGGTGGTTGCTGTCACTGGTGTGGGGAAATGAAGCCAGAATGCACTGAACTTGCAAGCATACAGAAACAGCTATAGGATGAGTGGAAGCAGGATGATTTCCTGGAGGCTGAGCTTGTGCAGTCAGCAGCACTGACTGGAGGAGATTATGTGGACCTGTCTGTGGGCAATTTGTGCTTCTTGCTGGTCATCCGGGTTATCCATCAGATATGAGGGAGACTAATAAAGATTCTAGTATGTATTAAAACAAATCTAGTTCAGACAAGACCCTTATTGGTGTTATTAAGACACTTCATAGTTGCCTTACTGTTGCACTTTTGTTGTAGTCACCACTGATAAAGACACCTAGTCTGTGCAAATAACACACATCAGGCAAGAGTGAATGATATTTGGGCTACCCTGTCAGGCATAGACAAAGGTTACAAAAGTTGTTTTGTTGTATTATGAAAAGTGACAAGCCAGCCCTTTGCCAAGTGTGAAAGAATTCTTTGAAAGTTGGGAGTTAGGAAGCCAAGATGTGAGAGAAAGTCTAGCTGTATGCGTCAGACCCTTCATGTCCCTGTGCTTTGGATGGAAAGAGCTGACCCAAAATTAGAGAAGAATAAAGATTTGGAGACTAGTCACATAAACTGCTTGGATTACCACTAGGGAAAGTATAATGCATTTCAAGAATGCAACTCCCCATACCAGCTCATGTAAGGTTGAGAGCGGGAGTATGTGTATGGAGGCATGAACAGAAGGAAGTAGCTCCGATTTTGTCTATGTAAACCATCACAGATTACATCCTGTGAAAGGTGGTGCCTCAGCTGCATATGTCAAGTGGTGAGATATTCTTAGAACCAGACATTTCCTTCATAGCTCTGGTCACTCATATGCCACAAAGAATCATAGAATCCACTAGGCTGGAAAAGACCTTTAAGATCATCAAGTCTAACCGTTACCCTAGGACTGCCAAGTCCTCTAGTAAACTCTGTCACTAAGGGCCTCATCCACACGGTATTTGACACTTCCAGGGATGGTGATTCCACTACAACTCTGGGAAGCCTGTTCCAATGCCTGATCACCCTTTCAATAAAGAATTTTTTCTTAGTATCCAATCTAAACCTCCCCTGGCATGCACGACAATTTCTGATTAATGCATGGATAGCTGATGTCCCTAGTTTGTTCCGTACTGCCTGGTTTAAGTTTGCGTCCTTGCGCACATGCTGGGATTTCCACTATACACACAGAATCCAACAGCCAGTGGTCTAGTAAGCCAGCAGCTGCTAAATGGTAATTAGTATCATTTAGCAGCTGCTAAGCAGGATAATAGCCTGTTATCCTTGAAGATCTCTAACACAAGTCGTAATGACTTGCTTACAGGGCTTCTAAACCAACTGGCATAAACTTGCTCTTCATGCTGTGAGGGTTAAAAAAAGGACTGAGTCTTACTTCATATGGAATATAAGTCAGCAGTAATTTGATTTATGCCAATTAAGTAACGTTGGCATAGGATCAATATAAATGATGGTTGAAACAGAGGGGGTGTACAGTCTGTTCAGCAGAATATTTGTGATGTATGCAAATTCTTTAACTTTTACAGTCACATTAGGGAAAAGCATGGGATGGCAATGGTTTTTAAATTAAGCTGCTGACCACAGAATGAGTTATTTTGCTGATGTGTTTTAGTATTTACCATTTGATGACTATAGGACTGGAATGTAACAAAGTCTCAAGTAAATTTAACATATTTAGTAAAGTATTATAAAGATCTGAAACATTTATTCCGTTCTACAAACATTCTAATGTACAATCGGGTATGTCTGTAGCAGATAAATTAGCTTTAAAATTGCACTAGTAATTTAAAGAGTTTTCAGATTGACACATATTTCTAAGGCGAATCTGTGGGGTGTGAGCTTTTGTAATAACTGACTGCAGCTTGCTGATGATGTTTGTGCCAGTTTTAGTCGCCTTTGTCAGGACCTCCAGGAGAACCCACACATGGGAGACAGAGAAGATATATATACAGAATGCAGTAGGTGACCTAAATGCTAAAGTATTAGGTTCCTTTTTTTGGTCTTTTAAAACTTGAAATAAATAACTCACATGAGCTAGCTGGAAGCGAAAGCTGTGATCAAAGCCATATTTAAGTTTACTGTATGATCAACTACTTTCCCCTAAGGTTAATTTTAGAGTGTTCATCTTATGGTATATTTTAAGAAGCTTTGTTTTTACTGTAATTTTATCTCACTAACAGAAATTCAGAATTCAGTCAGCTCTGTGCTGCCAGTTTTTGATGACACAGCTATTTTGGCCTGGGAAGTAGCTATGCTGGCAAAACCCCTGCTGTGCTATCAGCTTTGGTGATAGAAGCAATATTTTTAGCTAAGCATGTGGTTTTTTGTGGGGTGGTGTTGAATCATTTGAGCAACAGCTCTGTAATAGGCACAGGTCTTAGTTACAGTGAGGTAAAATCACAGCTTTATAATCACAGCTTACCACAGCTGGCCAAAGCTTTAGCGCTGGAAGAGTTAATTCAAAACAGGGGCAAAGCAAGAGATTTTTGCCTAGTGACCTTGGGCTTGCCCCTTGCAAGCAATATCTTCGGGCCATAGAACTGAAGGGCTGCTTCCAATCCTCTCTAAATTACTGTGATTTACACCACTGTTTACAAATACACTGCAATGTATTTACAGGTAAATGATATAAATTAGGGTTCTTCTATTTGAAAGAGTAACTATACGGCAGGAAGGAGTTGGATGCTGTGAACTGAAAAAGAAATAAAAGAAGACTTTAGGAGTAAATATCCCATAGAAAAAGAGAACTCAGATGTAGCTGTTAGGTAATGTGACCCACTTATTTTTAAATCTTGTTCCTCTGAAATGATTTCAGAGTCTACACTGTTTTTCCATGTGAATATCTGTCTTTTCAGAGTCTTAAGAACAGATGCTTTGCCTGTGGTATCACAGCTTAACTCAGGTGTGTCACACTGGACTGTTGGTCGTTGTCACTTTTGATATAAAGCAATAAGTTAATTTGTATCACTGTGCTTTGGCACTGTAAGAGGCATACACTAGCATTAGTTAGGGTATTAGATTTGTGGTCTTAATATTTTCCAGTGTAGCAAAGACTGCATTAAAGTTCATGTATATAAAAATGAAAGGAAATGAAAGCAGGGGAATGAATGTGCCTGAAGAAGTTCTAAATTTAGCAGTTACTAAATAATCATAGTCCCTAAACTCATAAATTATTCTGGCTATGTCTACAGTGTTAGAAATATCTGCCTCACTGAGGGAACTGTGACCCTCCTTAGAGATCTCATTGAAGTTTGACTTAGTGTCTGTGTGGCCTGGAGACATAACCATTATTTTCTGTGTGGTTTTCCAGTTCGAGGTACATCAGATAGCAAGAGGGCTGTGTCCTTGCCCTCCAGTGCTTTAGCAGGAAGCTGTCAGGGTTGGTGGATGCCTGGGCGTGGACATACAATAGTTGAAGGTGCAGGGCCTGGTGGGAAAGTAGCAGAGGATGGGGCAGAAAAAAAAGGGACCTATCTTGTCGTGTGCTTACCTGTGCTGCTTGAAGTTCGCTCCCACAGAGGAGTGATCAAGCCCCTCAACAGCTTCCAAGCCTGGGCTTTGACAAATTTCTGCACAAAGAGAATATGGGATAGAACTAACAGGTATTTTGATCTGGGCCTAACATTAAAGCTGGGAGAGGTGTCTTCTGTACCTGTAGCACTACCTCTGCCAGTCTGTTTCTTTGGTGGCTTAGTTTGTTTCTTTTAAAGGTAACACTGAGTTGACTGGAGCTCAGGAATCAGCCTGACAGTTCACATCACACTTTTAAATGCAGCAGAGAATCAATGGCCTTGATTGCGCTGGGATCATGGTAATCTGATTCCTAGCTGCCTGAAAAAATTATAAACTATGGGAGGAAAGATGGAAGCATCAGCCCTATCCTCACCAGTGTTTTGTTCAGACAGTGGGCAGTATAGCTTGAATATGTAAGGCTAACATTCTCAAATTCAGCCAGTATGGATAAAGTAATTTTCCTCTCTTCATTTCTGCATTCTGTGAATGGCGCACTTAGCTGTACAAACCTTGTGCATATTTCCTTTATGGTTTGTTGTCTTTATGCAGCAATGTTGGGAATTTATTTCCAAGAGTTCTTCAGAAAATGAGGTTTGAACGTGTTTGACAGATGTTGCCAGTGATTGCTGGAAATATTTGAAGGATGGAAAAAGCAGTAGGGTTACAAATCAGTTTTTTGAAAAGTGTATTAAGGGCATGACTGCTCTGAGTAACCACTCTCAATTGATGGGTAGAGCTTGCTTTGAAAGGAAACATCAGCTATTACACTAATAATGTTGTGGTAACAGTATTGCTACTATAAATGTGTTTGTTAGGTAAACAAGACAAATTAAAAGAATGATTAAATTAACAACAGTGGTACTTGGAATTTTAAAATTTAATTTTAAACTAATCATAACAAAGGTGCGAGGTAAATATTTTTCTAAGACTGCATTAAACAAAAATTTATGACATCTTGCTTGATTTCATTTGCTGTTCTGATTAAGAATAACTTATGAGAGACTGGCACTCATCTGTTCTTATACACAGCTGAGTTGAATAGCAGGTTCCTCATAAGTACCTTCAGTACAAGCTGAAAGTACAGTGACTACTGCAGAACAAGAAAAGAGTACTATCAATACATGAAGATGGCAAGAATTCTAAGTGGGACATCTATACAGAGTTTAAGATGTCAGCATTGGACAAAAGGTGTGACTATGGAGGGAGTAAAGGGCAAAATATGACACTTCTTTAATTCGTGGAAGTAGAAAGACTAGAAGTATGCATCACTTCTGTTGTGCAGTGGTTCAATTTCATGGTCAGTTTATGCCTGAACTGCTTTCAGCTGTTGCTGAAAGTGGTGGCCACCCCATTCTCCCTATTCATATCCATTACCCAGTGCCACATTCCCAGATTGTTGATCTGGTTGAAAACTAATCTTTGCCTTGTGCCAGCAAGAGGCAAGCAGCAGAAATATGCAGCCTGAGGCAGGGGGAGAATGGGATAATCCATTACAGCAACAGCATGGTCTTAGCTAGACTTCTGCAGTAAGTCATGTTTCTGCACATAATGAACAATCCTAACAGTTACAGTTATTCACGCTAAACTGAAGAGAACAAAAATAGATGTTAAGAGGAACAAAGTTTACACTAGCTAGCTGCTCCTCCACAGAGGAATGATTAATAGAAATATATACTGGTACTGTATATCCAGCAAAGCAGATGGCCAATGATTAAGTTTTACATATGCTAGGCACTTTTTGGTTTTGCCCTTCTGTTACTACTAAACCTGGGTTTGCTGTGAATGCAACATTGCCCTGATCCTAAGTTTGCATTAGCATCAGTAGCTGATCACTGTTGAGTTATTGGTAGCCCTGGGTCCTCTGAATTCACCTTCCAGGGTCTGCTGTCACTTCAGATCTTTACTTGAAACATAGAAGGTTATAGATAGTTCTAGATGCCAGTGTAGCTAGATGCTATTCAACATAGCACAGTGTAAGTACTGGTTATTGGTGTATATATCAAAATTCTTAACATATTACTCAGCACAATTACATAAAGCTAAATGAAACTAAAACATGTCAGGTAATTGTCACCTTGTCATTAGCCAGTTGCTATAACAGCTAAAAAAGTTAAAGCTCGAAGCAAGCCAAGACAATCCCAGACAAAATAAGCCTTACAGCCCTAGTCCCACATGTGAAGTTAGTGCAAGACCTGTGGCTGGTAACAGGCACCATACTGCCTTTACTGGATTATAAGGCTACATAGTAAATCATAATGTAGTCAATACAGTCAATGGAGTGTGGAAAGCTATGCAGCTCACCGGAATCATTTAGTCAAACCTAACATCAGGCATATGTAAAAAGCTACCTTGATTATTATATTTTTTACTGCTGGGAGTTTATAACTCCAATGCCTCCTAAAACACCTTTTATGAGTTAGGTGTGAATTTCTGCTGTAAGTAATTGAATATTTTCTGTGTCAAATCTAAAAGACAGCAGAGAATGGATGGACCTGTTCATACACACAAAGGAAGGATGTGAGAATTTACTGAAAATTTTACTCTCCTTTTTTTTTTTTTTTCCCCAGGTAAATGACAGCTTCCTGCCTTCAAGCTTCTTTTCAGTCTCCTCATTTCTGGAGACTTCTTGTCCATGACAGATTACAAATAATACAAGTTTTAAAAGAAAGTCTTGTGAAAGCTTCTTTAAAAATTACATTAAGAAATATAGCATTTCTGGAATATAGTTATCTATGACTATCTATCCTCATTAGGCAATTCATCCCAAATTACTAGCATTAACTAGAATAGTTCTATCAAAAGGAAAACATGAACATAAGGTGAAGATTTTCCTAGTGACTAGTAAAGTCTTAAGTGAATGACCTAAGTGAGTTGCATAGTACTGAGGGGGATTCTGCTTCTGTGATCTTCTTTTCTTTATTTTCCTTTTTTTTATTGTGTTTTGCAGGGGTGGTGGTGGAGGTGGATTCAAAGAAAGAGAAATGGTTTTTACTTGTCTTTATAGGCAGAGGAATGTAGCACATAATCCTGATTCAGAACAAAGACTCTTGCCCAGTTGAAAGGAGTTTGCATATCTTGCCCTGGTAATCTGTGCGGCATGAATTTCCTTGAAGCTCTGACTAAGCTACATGCAATAATGAGAAAAAATAAACCAGACAAAGAGAAGAACTACAGAGCTTTTATCCATGTGCCCTATATTTTTGTGACTTGATAATTTGTTTATGATCATAATTATTTAATATTCTACTTTAAGATTGCAGTTTACATATTCTTTATGCTGCAATCTTGGTCTGCATTTCTGCTAAGGGGAAAAGAAGTAAAGTGAAAACATTCTTATGAATTTCTATCTCAGATCTAGAAATGGTCTGTCATTTTTTGATTTCAACAGTAAGGTGTTGCCAAATGGATCTGAAAGGCATTATTTCATTTTGCGTAAGTTCTCTATAAGAACCAAGTCTCTGGGGGTTTGGTGCAAGGAAGAGAGTCAATAAATTGTCTGTGTTTTCTATACCTTTTCTGTCACTTGGTTGCTGTTTTAGGCTTCAGATGAAATTCTTTTGAATATTTTTAGAAATGCAGTTTCCCAACCCTATGACCTTCCTTTGTGTCCTAGTCCTGCCAAGAGAGAGGTCTTTACCCTCTGTCTTTGCTTAGAAGGACCTACCCAAAAGCTGGTTTTGGTGATCCCAGGACTCTCAATGAATGAGTTCTTCTCAGTGACCCAACAGGAAACTGCATTTTATTTTTGCTTGGGTTATTTTGTGCCATTAGAGTCGGTTCCAAGTTGCAGAAGCAGCCAGAGGAAAATGATGTGCAAGTCCTTTTGCAAATGAGGGAAGTGAATAGGCTCTTTTGGTTCCTTAATCAGCTTATCCCACCTTGTAGAAACACAGACTGAGGCTGTTATTTAACTATCAGGCTTAGTCGATCTAAGACTTCTTCCACCAAAATGCAGTGTGCTTGTTCTGCCTTCACGTGATGTGTGCATTTGTATCCTCTGTGCTGTTGCTTAAGGAGCTGTGCAGTCAGCCACCTTGACTGGGCTGAAAACTAGCCTTGCCAGGAGAAAGCAAAAATAATAAAAGATTAGACTTACTGGTCCAGTTGAATGTGCACTGCATAGGTTGGGAGAGGTGGCAAGAGGGAAGAATAAGCCATGCAATGGATAACATGCCTTCCCCCTTTTGACAGCAGTGCAGTCTGTGAGAATATACGCTATGAAGACAACATTTTCAAAGAATCATATGCTCTCATTGGTGTCATCAGTTAAAGCCAGAATTATGGCAGTTTAGTAATTTCTGAAAATCACACCTTTAAGGACTATCTGCTTTGATTCCCATGCTTGCAAACAAGACTATCGCTGCAGGTGGAACCAAGCCATAGTTACTATTTTTAGCCTACACACAGAGTCCATAGGAAAGAATACTACATAAAACCACTATATAAGTGGCTGAGAGACCGAAATGGGTGATTTTTAATTCTTCTTTTTTTTTTTTTTTCTCCCTGAAAATCAGGGATGGAGGAAGGGGAAAAATTTGGAGTGTTAATTTGTTTGGGTGAAATCCTGGTAGGATTGGCAGTATGAAATTACTTTTGGAGCCTTAAGAAATCTTCTGTGATATGGAATTCATCTTTTCTGGCCTGCTAAAGAAATGGCATAACATGGGAATATTGAAAATATTAACTCTTGAGGTGGATGTAGTTGTACACCTATTTAAGGAGGAAGGATTTACAATAAGGTCCTTACTCACTAAAACCTGAGGCAGAGGAAGCATGTCCATATGTGGTCAGCAATTTAGGTATTAGAAGAAGGAAAGAACTTAGTTCTGAGCTTCTATTTTTAATGGTCTTTTTCTGGATGAAGTCAGTTGTGTATTTTAATATTTGATTTGTGGATCTGAGAGCAGAAAGAAGTACTTGCTTTTTGTTGTTCATTCATTTTTCCCAAGGTAGTGAAAATTTGTAAATATTTTTCCACCTTCCTGCTCTGCTTAAGTGCTTTTCATCTTGGTTGGCAGTTGTTGTACAGGTCATTTATTCCATGTTACTTAATGTTCCACTTCTACTTTTGGCAGACAACAGTGACTTCTAATAGTATTTATTTTTCAAAGTGGCGTTTGCCAGAATATTAAAGTCTTTTACAGTTGTGTAAATGAAAAAGTAGGAGAACCTTCCGTGCAGAGAAATAGGTACTATGGAACTACTTATAAAGTATGAATTTATACAGTACTTCAGATTGATATTTGATTTTCAAAGTTTAAAAAAGAGCAAAAGGTTAAATGGATTTGTTTAACTGTTATAAGCATTTGTCCAATATACCAGTGCGTTTACTATGTGTGAATTATTTAGTAATGATGATGCCAACACTTTCACTTTAATTTTATAGGCTTGCAACCATTTAGCCAAATTTTCTTTCTTAGGCTGAATTTTTCTAGGGCACCTGGTCAACATTGCTTGTGTAAATTGACAATATTTGAAAAGAAAACTGACCCCTTTCAAATAGGTTAACTGAATGTTTGAATGCTAGACGAAGTTTAAATGTATAGTGAAAATGGATTTGCAAGATATTTCCAGAGAGAATGAAAACATATACAGAAAATGCATGGATAAGGAGGACATGGTGTACATGAGTCCCTTGACAGATTCACAGAAGTTAGAAAAGACTTGAGAGAAATTTATGCAGTGGACCACATTTCTGGGGTAGTCTGAACTTGAAGTTTCTTTGCAGACTTTTGGACAACTCCATCCAGGAATCTTAATTAGGAATTAAAACCAGGATTTCCAGATGTTGGAGTTAAAACCAGCCGTGTTCCTACGCAGGAAGCATTATTGGCAGTTATTCTCCTGGAGGGAGGCCTTTTGAAAGGGTTCTTCATACCAGTTTAGTGAAGACAGGGTTCCAATGCTGGTGTGGATTCCCCTGATAACATCTGGTATTGTTACTGTGCAGTTTTTTTCCAGGAATGAACACTGGTAGCATGAGTTTGTTGATGCTTTGATTCCAAATGAGAAGGTTATAAAGGCAATAGAGACCATGGGGAAAAAGTGCTGAATTTTCACACTTGAGTGAGCACCAATATGAAGGGTTGTGGTTTTGCTTGCCTTTATAAGCCAATTTTCATTTCAAAGGGGTTTAATACATGTAACTGGGAGAGGAGTTTGACTCCAAATAGAATTTTAAGAATTATGCTGCATCAGTGATCTGACAATGCACTGGAAAGGTTAAATTGAGTGCAGATCATTTAGTTTTGGCATGATGATTAATTTCAAGTGATATAAATTATGAACACTGGTTTCAATTATTTACTGAAAAAGCCAACAAATCTCATGGGAACTCTGCAAAATAAAATAAAACCAGTTGACTGTGATTTTGCCCCCAAATGAACTAATCGGGTGATTGTGACCTTGAGACAGGGTCTCTCCTCCAGCTATCCCCTCTCCTATGTACAAACTGACATGCTTACCTGTTCGCTTGAGAAGTCCTTGATACTGTTCCTCTTTAACATCATTATAAAAGGTTCTTTGCTTCCAGGCTTAGCCATTAAAATAGATGTGATGGAAAATGCTGAGATGATAGTTTTGCAAATGTTATCTGGGAGGTTTGCATATGTTATTAAATCTCTTAATGAAAATGATGAAGAATCATCCTATTAACAGCTCAGAATTAGGTATATTGCTGTATTAATTCTTTTTTCTCTTTTCTTTGATATTTCAGTGCTACGGCTATTGAAGGATGGTGCTGACCCTCATATGCTTGTTTCCTCAGGAGGCTCCTTGCTCCATCTGGTAAGAGTGATTGAAGATTGGTGTTAGTGACTGCGGATAAATATGGTGGGATACTGAGTAGCATATTGGGCATATTAACAAAAAAACCTAAGCGCTTTGCAATAACTTTTTATCTGCACTGCCCTCCATGGTGGTTATGACTGCATCCAGCTATACATGTGAAATAAGTGGTCATTTTCAAAGTGCTTGTGAAAGGATGGATCATGTCATAGCAGTGAACAAAGCAGAATGAAAAGTTTTATTTAAAAATTATCTGTGCAGTAAGAAAGAATAAAGGAAATATTGCTTGATTCTGAAGATAGAATTATATGGTTTGGAGATTCACAGGTCCTGTTTGAAAAACACCACAATGTAACATTTTTCCTTTTTTTTTTTTATTTCATGTTTTATTGCACCAGTTTCCTACATGTGGATACTTAACACATTATCTGTGTTTAGTTTATCATTATTTCCATAGCAATTTAGATAAAGTAACTGGAAGATAAAAGGAAAATGCTTTGTATACAATGACCAAAAGAGAAGCAAGATGTAAGGACATGGGGAGGAAAGACTGACAGGCAGACAGAAAGAAAATACCGCAGAGGTAAAATTCTGGCTTTGCTGAAGCCGGTGGCAAAACTCATCAAAAATTCCTAAGTCTTATAATCTTTTATTTTGGTCTGTGCTGCTTCAATTGCAGACATGCTTTCTATTTGATGTGAAACTCTTTCAAGATATTTGGATCCAACTTTGTGGCACAATGTTGCTAAAATAGATGTGACTTCAGAAACACAAGGGCATAACAGATCCAGTGAAAAGTCTGCTGGCAGAGTGTTTCATTTTAGAACAGTTGGGTTAGGTTTCTCATAGTATGTACACAAACTAGTGCCATTTCTTGATGAGAAAAAAAGACCCTAGAGTATTACTGGACTCCAGCACACCTACAACCATGCTCTTGCCAGATGTTGCATTTCCCTTATGCAATTAATCTGTGTTTTCCATCTTCCATGGCCATGCTGCTTGCCAAGGACTTTTTGGCAAGTAGAGGCTCAGGTAAGGGGAGGGGGCAGAAATTAGTTGGAACAGAGAAAATTTAAGTTCTCTTTTCCCAATTATTTGCCTACTGCAAAAGTACTCAATCACTCTTTAAACATGCAGCCCATATGAGATGTTATCTATATTTGGGATTCCTGAAATTGAGGCATCCCAAGTCTTACTCTGTGCTGAAAGCTCTAGGAAGCAATTTTGATCTTCAGTGTGGCTGATGTCTGTCTCACAGGCATTTTCAAACAGAAGAAGGAAAATTCCATCTTCAGGGATTTTAAATTGCTTTGTTCTAGTTCAGCTGATCATACTTTTTAACTGCAGGTAAAACCTGCAGTTGAACTGTGCTTTTTTAGGTTTCTTTATCTTCTGCATCACTGTCACAATCAGTATCTCTCCGCTGGTGCCTGCTGCTTCCCAGGCACACACATGCTTCAAGAGAGGGGAAACTTCCTGCAGTAAGAAATTTGCAATAGAGAACTGTGTGTAACCTACTACCTCAGTTTAGTCAGAGTTACTTGTAAGTACTCATAATTGCAGGAAAATGCTGGCCCTATTGGAGTTAGGGGCAAACCTGATTTCAATGAAACTTGGATTTGACCCCAATTTAGGAGCAATACAGATAGAGGAGGGTCATGATACAGAGAAACAGATAAGCCAAGTTTGTTTTCCTGCAAGAAGTGAAAATAGTAATTTAACATGCGTCTTAATTATATTTTTAAAACTCACTCAGATCCATTCTAAGTACTAGTTTTACCGCTGTAATTCTATGCATACATACAGCTGCTTTTTCGAAAGGGGAGCTTAATCAGTGTTGTAGTGTGAATGTTTTTATTCTAGAATGAATGGAAAATACATTTATCTTCACATTTTACTTAAAATCTGATTAATGATATAATTCCTTTTTCAATTTCTGTTAACTTCCAAAATGTGATACATTGCTATTAAAAAAAAAAAAAAAAAAAAGTTACACTTCATAAAGATTCTGTTGCAGTCACTTGTAGACAGGTTCCCGATGTGGTTGAATCTCAGGGAAGCCATGAGAGCTTCAAAGGTATTCACTGAACTCTCATTACACCCCGTGAGAGGAGAAGTAAAAAAGAAGATGCCATGGTGTAGTTCCACCTGTGATACAGACATAACCACATGAACTTTCACTTGCAAATTATCTGCACATTTCACTATATTTGAAAGAAATCAGTGTTAATACCTTGGCTTTTTTGATGCAAATACGGCCACTTAAGTCTCTTGATCTCTTAAAGGGCTGTAAGGTGAAGCTCAGCGTTCAGCTCCCAGAAGGGGGTGGCAGCTCTCAGCAGACATCTCTAACAGCAAGCTGTGACACTGCTGACCGAAGCTCAGGATGCTGAAGCTGCCCCAGGTCTATCTCCTTCAATGTTAGACACATTAGGAATTCCAAGTGTTGGATGCTGAGGTTTAGAGGTGTGCAAAGGTTGGAAGAGATGATCCTTGAGGTCCCTTCCAACCTAGTATTCTATGATTTGTGCAGTGTATATTAGTGCTTTTTGGGACATGGAAATATTATACAGCTTTAAATATTGGAAGAAGCACAAACATTAAAAATTGTATTCAAAGCATCTAAGTATCTAATACAGAAAATTAGTCTCCCTGTAACCTCTCCCCAGTGGGAAAAGAGAGAGAATTTTTCTCTAAAGAGTTACTGAGTTTTTATGTTAGGCGAGAGTTAAGATCCTAAGTTAGGTGCCCTGAGTGTATTTTAAAGTATACATAAGTGCATCCACAAAAAGGCACAGATGAAACACAGGAATAAGCTCAGAGCAACGGCTAAACCAGTTTCTTCTCTGCCAAAATTAGTGACCTCCATCATCAAAACAAAGTACAGAAACACACGTGTGCAACCACCCTGCCTGCAACACCCTTAGTGTGCAGCATATTTATCTGTCAGAGAGACTTGGATAAGAATCAGCACAGTTAGTGGACTGGAAATATGACTGAGTATGGAAAGATGTGTATTATTGCTATGATCTGAAAAAAGGCAGAAGTTCTTATATGTGGACATGTATATGTGTGGGTATACATAGATGCCACTACTCATTATGTGATCATCATGCACTGATTCCTGTGCACTGATTTGGAATTAGAATATTGAACAGAAAGAAAGACTCGTTTTTACTGTAAATTTTGGCAGATTTCACATAGTGCTTTTTCAGAGGGAATAAGGGATTTTGTGAATCCTGCACATGGAACTTGTAGTCTCCACAAAACCATTTCTATAGATTCATCAGCTGTTGTCCCCTACAAACACAGAAGTTTAACTACAGCGTGTCATCTGCTCAATATAAATTTTATATGGAGCAAAAGTTGTATGTGATAAACTCAGTTGTACAATGAGTAAAACACCATCCCTAATCTGCTCTTCTTTCTTCTAGTGTGCCCGCTATGACAATGCATTTGCTGCAGAAATTCTAATTGACAGAGGAGTAAATGTAAATCATCAAGATGAGGATTTTTGGACATCAATGCATGTAGCCTGTGCCTGTGATAATCCTGATATTGTCCTGCTACTGCTAATAGTAAGTGAAGCAATCCAATGCATTGTGTACTTGAAAACAGAATGTAACACCATAAGGTCTGAAATTGCTGTATGTATGCAATATATTGCTACTAATGTATGAATGCAATATATTGGTACTACTACTAAGTGAAAGCATATATTGTGTTTCTTTGGTTTTTTTGACATTATTTTGGTGTTCAGGATATTTAGAAGGAATTTTTAGGCCTTCAGTGAGAATTAGAATACAAACGTCAATGTCAAGTATCTCCTATCTCTTCCCTGTGGTCAGGAGCTTATATCTCTGATAAGCACTTAGTCCCATATGGAATATTTGGATAATTTCTTTTCTCCTTGTCACTTTCTGTTAAGGGTTGAGTCTGCAGACAGTTTTAAAAAATCCTCCTTCATAAAAGCAAGTATTCACTCAGATACACTGTGTATTCATAAAGAAGCATTTGTTTTTGCAAGAAGCCCAATCTAATAAAAACTTATTAAATATTTCTACCCAGGGTTATATCTAAAATTATTTTCCAGCCCCCATCATTTGAATGTTATTAGATTTAGTCCCTGTTTATTATAAGCTGTCTTCTGAGGGTTCGAAGTATCTTCTGGTAACTTGAGATAAATAGGTCATCTGATATATTGAAAGTTCAGTAATCCATATGGATTTTTGCAGGTGGTGTTTGAATTGTCTATATTATTTGCAATAACTTCTGATAAATTTGCCCACATTTTACGTGATCATAATTTTTTAAGGCAGAATTTCCTTGACTACATAAATAATAACTTTATGCTTTCCCTTCTGGAGTGAGAATAATAAACAGAGTTCTGTGGCAGAGAAAGGGAAATATTCTTAGGTAAGCAATAGTTTTTGCACCGTGACATTAATGCTATCTTTAATAACATTGGGCAAAGTGAAGATGGAAATTGAGGTTGGAGGGAAGTATTTTTCACAACTCTGAACTGTCTTTGCGTGAGCGTTTGATATTAAGAATTACTTTGCCTTTAGGTTAGAGTGTTTCATGGGCCATGTCTAATGTGTAGCATCAGCCTGACTAACACTAATATGAGCTACAGGCAGCTTCTATTATGCCACAGTTTTCAGTTGGAAGATAAAATAATGCTTCATATACCCTCATGAATTGCTTTTAAATAAATATTTCTTCTGGATTGACTTTACAACATAGGCCGTATTATCTGTTTTAAAGATGTGAGCTAAAAGACTGTAATATGGTCCTTTAATTGAGACCTGTGCAAAGTCTGATTCTTGGAAAACTGTCATAAAGGCCAGTGGAGGTTTCCTCAGTAAGGACTTCAAAATATTTCTTGAGGGGGGAGAAAAAAAAAAACCCCAAACAAAAAACAATATAGGGTGTATGTAGGTCCCAGAAGGCTATTAATGAACTTAATTAAGTGTGTCCAGTTTTTGATTTTATCCCACTTTTGGTGGTCTTCATGTTTCTCTGGTTGAGACAAGATGGTGACTTGTCAGTCATCAGTTTAGCTGTGATAACTCACTATTTTTGTCCTCTGGTAGGTAGCAAAGACAAAAGTAAAGCTGTAAGCTGAAGTGTCTTTCTCTGAGAGCTAGAAGGGGCTGTAGCTGTTTGTAATGTGGTAATCTGCTATTGTGTCCTGTTGGAAGGCTACTGGATTTGTAGGCACTGTTTCTGTAATAAATGCACAATGAAAGGCTTGCAGCTATTTCTTTCCATCCCAACATTTTACCCAAGGTGGTATAGCTTTCCAGGGACATATTTACACCTTCTCCATTTCATAGCTGTCAGCAAGATGGGACAGCATTTGGACAGTACAGCAGGAAATATATCCCATGTCTGCTAAAGAGGCAGCCAATGAAGAACTTGCCCCCAGGGCAGCAGCTAGCACATGGGGAAATGTAGAGATCAAAAGTAATCCGTAGAGGTCTGGTTTCCATACATGCAAAGGAGGTAGTAAAGGTCAGATTCATCAATCGTTGCCTGGCCGCATCAGTGTTGGGGTTTTTGCCCTTGGAATAGGGGACTGTTTCTGTGGATATTGTATGAAGAAGTCTCCTGTAGCCTGTTGAGGAGAGTGCTGAAGTGCCTTTAAGAACAAAGATGCATGGGCTTGTGTACATTTGTACCCACATGAAATCTCTGAAAGAGTGTGAAAAGCAACCAGTTTTATTAGAAGTATCTTCTCTGTCTTGCCTCACTGTCTTTTGAAGGTTCAGGACTAAATGCACTGTCAGCAGTTCTGTCTGCTTGGGCTGTGTTCCTTTTCCATCATCTCTGAACACATTTCAACATCATATTTTGCATTAATTTCCTGTACTTGTTTTTATATTGAATTGAAATGCTAGATGACATTTGTAACTTCACATCCAAAGTGCTTTGTCCTATTGAAAATGCTACCTGATTTACAGAATGTCCAAGCACTCGTACTTGGATACTGCTCCTGCTTTGTTAGCTGGAGGAAAGTGTTTAGTCTACTCTGTATCACTTTAAATGGTTGTAGCTTTAAACTGGTACCTACTGCTTGCAGTCTAATTGCAGTCTTCACAATAGACACTTTCTAGCTTCAAATACTTTAAATTGATGCATAAAAGTGGTTAACCTTCACTTCACTTGTGTACTATTCAAACTACCGTCCTGTCGTGGTTTAACCCCAACTGGCAGCAAAGCCCCACATAACCACTTGCTCACTTCCCCCATGTTGGGATGGGGGAGAGAATTGGAAGGTCAAAAGTGAGAAAATTTGTGGGTTGAGATGAAGCAGTTTAATAGGTAAAAGCAAAAGCTACACACAAAAGCAAAGCAAAACAAGGAATTCATTCACCACTTCCCATTGCCAAGCAGGGGTTCAGAGGTTCATCTGTCTCCAGGACAGCAGGGCTCCATCACACATAAACTGACTTGGGAAGACAAACACCATCACTCCAAACATCCCCTCCTTCCTTCTTCCCCCAGCTTTATATGCTGAGCATGATGCCATATGGTCTGGAATATCCCTCTGGTCAGTTGAGGTCAGTTGTCCCAGCTGTGTCCCCTCCCAATTCCTTGTGCACCCCCAGCCTGCTTGCTGGTAGGGTGGTGTGAGGGGCAGAAAAGGCATTGACTCTATGCAAGCACTGCTCAGCAGTAACTGAAACATCCCTGTGTTACCAAAAGTGTTTCCAGCACAAATCTAAAATGTATCCCATACTAGCTGACATAAAGAAAATTAACTCTATTCCAGCCGAAACCAGCACACATCTGATATAGTAACATTAATACTATTGCAGTTTAGTAAATTAACCTTCACCACTCAGGCAGTAGGGTATACAGATTAAAATATCACTTTGTAGAACCATGCTTTTTCTTTTTCCTATTCATTTTTCTTCAGTCTGACAGTATTTATCATGAGTTCTCTGCTCTAAGAATGAGCATTGGATCCTTAAAAAGGCAAAGGAGCTGTTCAAGCTGCCCCACCTCTTCCCCCCTGTTCCTTCACCCCAAAGCATTTGAAAATTAAATAGAAAAAATGTAACTGGTCAAATTCTGATTCACCTTTCTGCAATTCCATGATATATTTAGTTGGATCCTGACCCACTGTGTTCTCTCCATTTTGAAACATGGTGTTTAGGTACTTATTAAAAGGTTCACAATCATATTGAGCTCGTATGTTTAGTTCCTTTTCTCAAGATAGCTATGGTTGTGTTAGGAACTACAGGTTTCTTTATGACTTGTTACGCTATAATTTCAGTCATGTCACAGGTAGTTCATCATTGAGATGTAGTGCTGGGCTCATAAATAACAAGTTAATAGTTACAAGTTTTCTTTTATAATGTATCTTTGGTTTTGTTTTGTGGGGTGGTTCTTTTCCCTCTTCCCCACTCCATAATAGTCATGAAAACATTTGATGTTGACTGACCTAAGGTTGAAAGCAGCAAGGAAAAAGAAAGCAGGTGAGAATGCATTTTTATAGTGTAATTCACTTTATTTCACCAGCATCAGGAGGCACCGTTTAGTGGGCAACATAAATATAACGTTTGCACCCTATGTAATGCAGATCCTGTCGAATGAAACTAGGAAGATGGAGATAGTATTCTAGTGTTTGTACAGCACTTTGCACAGTGGAGATTTATTCTTTCATAGACCTGAAGGCAAGACTGTAATAAAAATGGCAGTTAATTAACTGGAATGGCAGTGAGCAGTACGATGTCCTTGGGAATTTTTACATGTAGATAAAGGAAAACAGGGGAGTTGAAAGACATTCTTAATATATTCTTTTTACTGACCTTACTGGGAAAAGCAAATGTAACCACTCTCTGCCAGCCAATTAAATGTGTTCCATTATCTGCTTTTTGGAACCTAGAATTGAAGCGCAAAATGTGATTCTGTCACAGAAGGCTAAAAGTACGATAGTTAACAAAAATTGAGGCTGAATATTTTTTCTCTCCTCTTTTTAAGAACGTAGGAAAATCTGTGCTCAGAATTGTACAAAAAGGGAGTTATGCTCAAATAATTCACTAGATTTACAGTTACCAACAGTAGGTGAGCAGTGTTAGAGTGTTTGAACAGTATAACACTATCTACTGTATGTGTAATACAGATTTTCTGATCCTCCTCTGCAGAACTCTTTATGCCACTAGAATAAATCTTGTGACATGACACTGATGGAACATTAAAATGAAAATAGGAGGAATATAGAGAATACCAGATACTTTCAGTAAGACTGAAATACGATTTGTCCTTTAAAAACCTCAATATATTATTGCTTAATATTTCCTCAGTTTAGGGGATAATTTTTACAAAAATGATAGCATCATGGTATAGACCTATCACAATTTCATATAGAGAGATTTGGGGGGAAAAGAATTTATTATAGGAATTGTTTTTTCATTACATTAAATGGCCATCTCTTAAGTGTTTCTGTGATATTTGAGTTAGTTTTAGAAGTGTTTTTAGATTTTGTATGGCATGTCTACTTTTGATATTGGTGTAAAATCCCTTTTCCAAAATCAGATATAGTTTTATTGGAAAAAATTACAGGAACAGATTTACTGGTGGGAGTTGAAAGGAAGTCTTATGGGTCTGTAACTCTCTCAGTTGATAGTCTTTTTGCTCTTGTTTGCAACTGCATCAGACTATTTTAGCAAGCAGAGATGAATGATCAAAAAGTCATTATCTTTAGAATTTAATGAAAGATCTTTATCTTTCTTAGTTTCAGAAATAAATGAAGCAAAATTAACAATTACTTCCTCAAAGAAAGTAATTCTGCCCTCCCACTCCATCTTGCTCAATATGACTTCCTCTGTTGAGTCAATGCAAGAAGAAGCAGTAAAGGGGAGAGAATGAAGAGCAGTTAGAGGTCAGGAGCGGTCAGTGGATAACATTTTCAGTACAAAGGAACATGTGGCCTGAAATAAAAGGAAATTCTTCTTTTTTCTAGAGGCAGTTACTGATATCTGGTTGTTGTAAGAAACTCTAAATAGAAGGTTTTTTATATGAAAGCTGTGGGTATCTATTTTAATTCACTCTCAGTTTGCAGAGGCTGGTGGATGCGTATGGGTGTAGGAAGGGCCTTCCAGAGAGTTTGTACTACTGTCTTATAGCCTTTTGTCGTTGCTGACTGAGCTAAGATAGAACTAATCTAAGTGAAGGCTGTTAATGAGTTGCTGAACACCAGATGGCAACACTTAGAGGATATTGTAGAATATTAGTCTTTCTCCTTTAAGACTGGGAAAAGCAATGAAGCTAGCTAGTGATGCAGCACTAAAGGTGGTCCAAGGAGAGATAAGAACAGGAGCCTAACTGGATACAGCAGCTTCGGAAAGCATTTTATCTTTGAGCGCTATCATAAGGGTAATGAGATAGTCTAGTAAAGAAATAAGGATAATATGAAGACGTAAGAAAAAGCATTGGAAACCTCAGTTGACAAAAGAAATAACCAGTGAAATAGAATTTGCAGTTCACAGTGCAAAGAATGCTAAATCATGGGATGAATAAAGGTCTTTTCGCACAGCAAGTAGTCACAGAAAATAAAATATTTCTTCAGACAAGACAGTGATTTTGTCTGAAAAGTGTGTAAATACTTCTTGGATGGCTAGAAATCTCCAAGAACTCTGTGACAACAGTGAGAGAATTGAATCTTTCTGGCCTCACAAAGAGGAGTTATGCTTGCTAGTAGAAACATTATGAACTGGAGGAGCTGGCTAACAGTAGCACTAGTTGATACTAATTTAAGATGAAATAAAGTATAGCATATTTACAAGAAGATAGAACTTAGAAGATTTATTAAAGTGGAGGAAAATGAATATGAACAATAATCAAGACATTTAGTTGCCAATAAAAATTGGAGATTGCTACCCTGGACTATAAGTTGGGGGCCTGGCTATTCTTTAATACATTTCACTGATAGGAATAAGGAATCAGTCTAAGAAGAGACATGATTTTAAACAACAGTAAAAAACTACACACACATACTCCTCTAGGTGGTGGCAGAAAGTACTTGGATTTTGCTTTTGGAAAACATTTGGGGTTTGGGGAGTGACTTGTGACATACAGCAGTGCTAGTACCAGCAGATGTGTGTAATTTGGATTCCTTAGCATCAGAGTGTTTCCAGAAAATAAAAATTCCTGGAGGTAAAAGGGAGTTAGACCTGTTGGGAGAAATAACAACCCCAGTTTTGGCTTGAGCAGGGCAGGATAAATATGCCAAGAGGTGGACTACATGCACAAAGATGGGGGATATTAAATCAGCTTCACTGTAATTCTCTTGATCCCTGGAGAAAGAGGATGAAGGAATGACAAGATAATGAAAATCTGGGTTTTGATCTTCAGTAAACATTATTTTTTGGTAAGATGATGATGACGATCTGGGGATGTTCCACTACTGGAGGATATTTGTAGAAGGTGAGATTCATTCTTTATGCCAGGTGGCCTCTGCTTGACTCAGTGACACAATTACTCTGTGAGTCGCTCTTACGGAGTAGGGAATATGAGGAAACCTGTTAGTTAAATTAGAGAAGTGGAAATCTGCCTGGTAGTCAAGAACTTAGAAACAAGACAACAGCCCAGCTATTAAGAGAGAAACTATGGGCCTGAGAGTTACTGGGGTTTCTTCAGGATTGGTGCTACAATGCTGTTTTATTTAGAGTTTTCAGTGATAACCTTGGGAGGAAAAATGGGTGTATGATAATGAAATATGCTGATGACAAAACTGCAATGCCTTGTCAATTCGGGTGAGGATTAGAATGTTGTGCAGAAAGAATAGGGTATCTTTGAAGACTTCAGTAATAAAAAATGGGTTGAAATTAAGTGTACAAAGTACAAGGTCATGTCTGAGTTATGAGTAACAGGCATTTCTGTGATACGCTTGGGAATAATCAGTTGGAAATATGGAAAAAGACCTTGGAGCTTTCGTCAATTGTAAAATGATTATATGCGACAAACATGTAGCTGCCAATAGGGAAAAGAGATTCTTGGATTTGTCAGAATGAAGATGTTTCCAGTAGAGAGCGAAAAGTGTTACAACTATACAAGAAAGGGCAGCCTGCAGTTAACTACATACAGCCATGTTCAGGAGTGGTAAATTGTACCAAGGAAAACTGCAAATATAAACAGGAGAATAGAAAGCGTATCTTATGAGAAGTGGCTAAAAATATGTTTGATGTTTAAAAAAAAAAATCAAAACAGAGAGGTTGTAAAAATTTCTGTAAACATATCTGGATAGAGGAGGAGGTAAAGAGAGCTATTAAAGTCTGAAGTTACTACTGGCATGAAAACAAATCATTATAAAATGTCCAGGAATATATTTTAGATGGAAATTAAAGTAACTTTTCTGAATGTTAGGGGACATAGGTTGGAAAACAGTGTTTGATGCAGGAGTAATAGGGGACAAAAAAACCCAACCCCTAATTGGCTTTAAAATTTATCTTAATGTTGTGAATGAGATTATATATTATGTGTTTACCTGCATTATCAAAGTAATGCCTCAGAAGATGCATTCTAGTATTACATCCTCACATGACATCTGTTCAGAGGGCTGAGCAGATATAATTATCCTAGTTGTGTGCTTAAAATAATAAAGTAACATGCGGAGGATATTAGAAACTATACATTTGTGGAAAAGCAGCAAATAGTGTTATGTGGTGAATATTTGATGCCTGTCAGATTATGGCGAAATTTCTATGGCCTGAAAACAAGCAGGAGAAAAGTTTATGGAATAACATAATTTAGAAGGAGAAGTTAGACATATTAACTACGAGAAAAACATTAGTGGTTTTCAAGTTTTTGAAATAATTTTGTTTTTCTTAATATGCTGTTTTCAGATATTTGAAAAGAAAATGCATAATGGGCAAGTAGTGTGAAATCAAGGCAAAGAAAAAACCAAAAAGCTTGGGTTTTTGGTTTTGTTTTTTTTTTTTTTTTCCCTCAAGAAAAGAAACCCCAAGGCCACAAAAAGTCTGGTAGTAAGTAGAGAAAGGTATTTAGAGCTGTAACTAATTGTGTGCCTCAGCAGTATTTGTAAGAGAAACTGCAGACTGGTTCATAAACCTGAATATTATCTCAAGAAGGGGTATGAAAAAGCTGATGTATGAGAAATATGCCAGTGAAGGAGCTTGATTATTCAGGGAAATAATTAAAAGAATTACAAAAAGAAAATAAAAGTGCTATAAGACAATCTTTTAGTGACATTTGCTTGAAATAACTTAGCATTTTCTGCTGAGTTCCTCATTCTTACTGGCTTTCAGATTTTGCCAGGAGCTATACAAATATAAGAAATAATCAGAAATGAGAAAATTGTGAGGTCTAGTGCAGTGGTCTTCAAAGTGGATGAACACACCATGAGGTGCGCAAGATGATTCATTTGGGGTATTAGAACTTCTATTGTTATCTTTTATTTTTTTCTGAAAAAAAAAAAAAATTAAGAACAAATAAGAAATTAAGCTTTACTAATATTTAATGTACAGACTGATGCTGGCAACCCGTACTCCATTCATAGGTCAGAAGATTCCATGTTATGAACAGTAGACGGGGTGTCCTGTGGGAAGAGTGAGTGCTCCAGAATGAAAAGGTGTTGGCAGCGGTGCTCTCACTCGTTCATGCACTTGCAGTGTATTCACACAATCATAGAATGATTTATAGAATGGTTTGGGTTGGAAGGGACCTTAAAGATAATGGAGACGTTTACCAAGCCAGATCTATGTCACCCCATCAACCAAAGGGGAAGGTTGCATTCCTCTGTATTTAGGCACCCTTGGAAATTATGAAATGTTCAACTTGGATGAGACTCCTTCAGTTCCTTCTTTCTCCTATCTTCTTTCCATAATTTATCAAGTTATTCACAGCAACTATAATAAGCCAGAAACATGCATCTTGTCTTTTGAGATCTCCCACCATCACCCTTTCCTTGAGGCTAAGAAAAATTAGCATCTCTCAGAACATTGCAACATGTCCAAATTTCTAGGAAAACAGAACTATGGCAAGGGAGGAAGGGAGGTATGTGTGATTCCCAGACTTTAGAGGAATCTTGTCAGCTACTGTCTTCTGGAAAAAACAAACAAACAAACAAACAACAAAACACCAAACCCAAACCAACCAACCAACCAACCAAAGCCCCCAAAACACAATCAACGAAAAAAAAGGATAGAGGGGTATTCTTTCAGGTAAGTCAATCCCATGTTATTTATTTGGATAGAGCTGGCCTGCAATGTTCAAAACCTCAAATCAACAGCCCCTCCCCCTCAATCTTATATGGCTTTTTGTGTGTTTTCATTTGGGAAACATTGGAATGAAATATCAGTATAGCATATTTTGTAATGCATAATTTAGAAGGGCTTGGGAGCATGAACCTATGAAAATAGAACCATCAAATAAATCTTCATGAATTCTTGAATTTCTGAGTGAGCTAGTAGGGGAAAATGCAGCACTGATACAATTTATCAAAAATTCAAGGGCAACTTATCTTGATATGTCACCATAGAGATAGATGTGTAAAGTCATTAAAAAGAAAACTGCTGAAGGAAAAAACTGGCTTACATACTGAAAGCAGATGGTTTAGGTAAATTTAACAGTGCAGAGTTGGTGGAGGTAATAAATGAGGTGACATGAGGGTCAGTAAAAGGCTTATGTTTTCATGTGGTTTTGAAGACTTTTCAATTAGAATAGGAAAGGTGGAGAAAAACATTGACTTCCCAAATCTAGAATAATTGGTGTAGACAATGTGTGAAAAAGCAGGCAATTCAGTTCAGTGCAGAACAATGTCAGATAATGAGACTGGGATGCATAATAAGTGTAGGAGTTAAAGACATGAAATGAAAAATAGTGGAAAGTTGAATGTAGGAGATTTTGTTTTGTATTTGATAATGACCTTGAGCAAGATGTGGTTGCTGTCTGCAAGGGTGAAAGGCTAAGAGGATGTTGAAAGATGTGTATAAAAGCTGGAGTATGAAATCACAGGAAAAAAGTAGCTTTTTATACGAGTTCTGAATTACAGTTGCACTTTTAGCTGTGTAAAAATCAAATCAGACTTGCCTTTATCTCAAACAACTCTGATTAGAACTATAATATATTGCATGCTTTCGAAACACGGTACATTTTTTTTTTTTTCCCAAAATGTTAAAAGATGGGAAGTATTTGTTGAATTAAAATAAATATTTCAAGATTACTGATATTGCATTTATTGAGAAGAAGGATGTTCATTAAAATTCTGAGAATTGGAAATTGGGAAAATTTATTTTTTGGGATGAAGACCAGAGAACAATAAGGGAATGATTATGGACAAATGTTGCTGGGCAAGGTGATAGGAAGATGATAGGTGCCTATCACCACATCATTTACTGCTAATATTACACTATATGAAAAGGAATAAAAAAATCTGTCTGATAAAACATACAGATAAATCCTTGATGGGCTAACATAGCATTATGCCTTTAGAGTATGTTTCAATTTAGTCTAAAATTCTGACACTTTTCCAATATATGCATTAATTGATTGAGAGCATTTTATGTAAATAAACCTGGAATAATATGTTTGAATAATATATAAATGTTGGCTGTAGTTATGCTTGCATTGGTAGGATTTATAAGTGTACATTTTCTTTTTCATATAATCAATGAGAAAATTTAGCATAAGGTGTGGATTTCTCTCACAGCTGTTTTAGGGAGTAAGCTGTTTCAGTCCCACACAGCAAGTTACTACTTTTTATGTCTGGAATTTTTGGTATCTGCTGCACTTCATCCATTACCCAAGCGCAAGAAAATAATAAGATAATCTGCTTGTCTGGCGAGTTCTCTAATTAAACACTGGTGTTCTGAGAAGCCAGTTCTGTACTAAGATGACTGACATACTAAAGTTCCTGAAAACATTTGGTATTTCAGAAGATGACTTATTTGTAGAGTGTATAGATTTAATTACTAACCAGCAGGACAGTGTCACCCTGTGTGCAGATTAAGCTGCTGTACAGTCCCTTCCCTGTACACTGGGAATATGCTGATGTTATCAATCAACACAATGAATCTGTCTCGTAACAAAAATGCAAATTAACTGAGTTAAATTAGCAGTTTTATACTCTTGGGTTTTTGCATGAAATTAATGCATTTATCTTTTCAGAAACTATACAGTGTACACAGCTATAATTTATTAGGTACTGTTTAATCTCTTGCTTTTTATGCCACAGACGTAGTACAGGCTATTCTTTATTTTTACTGTACATATATATACATTAATGTAGGCTTTGAATTTTTCTCTGCATTAGTAAAATGGTAATATCTAATGTCATGTCTGAAGTAGTGATATTTATTTCCATATGCCATTTGAAGCATATTTAATTTACATTTCTATATCTATATCTATATATTTGTGTGTATGTAATCTCAAGATAGACTGAAGAATGAAAATTCAAACATTCAGCATCTGTATTTTCCAGGTTGCACAAATACAGTCATGGATGTGACAGTGTGCACGGATGGTAAGAAAAGAGTAGCTTCCCACAGAGAGGGAGTAAGGAGAAGACCATCATGTTAAATGCCATCTTCAGTTTTGCCCCTAGTTAGATTTTACACCATTTATGTTTTTTCACATTGAGCCTGGAAGCTACCAGCTCCTCAAAATCAGCTTCCAATCTTTACTGAGCCATCAAAGTCATCTACTGTTCTTTGCTGCTCCATGTAGTAGTTTTGTTTGCCGTGCTTTCAACAGTAGTGGGTCAGGGTCGGAGACCCTTTGTGTGAAGCTACTAAGCAGGACTTTCTCCAGATGTTTTGTTTGCAGAGTGTATGTGTATATATGTATGTATGACCGCCTCCCCATGTATATATGCCTGCATATATATATACACACACACAAAATATGTAGGAAACATATTAGTAAAATATGTTGTCCTATTTTCCTATTTGTGCCCTGTACTTAGCAGTACTATGGTTGATAGTCAGAGGATGTTTCCCGTCCCCATTTTGCCTACAATGAAGCTATGTCTTACTAACTGTCCAATACTGTACACAAGTTACAGTTCTCACTAGCCCCAGGGAGTGATCTTTTTATTTCCTAAAATATGAGATTTGGTTGACCGTATGTGATTACAAGCTTTATTAATGGTTGTAAAGTAACTTTTAACTCTAACTGTAGCGTCAAATTGAAAGACTTTTTGACAGGGAATTCTAAAGGCTTACTCCTTGCTGTGCGAAGGAGGATTTTGTTCTATTTGTTCTAAAAATAAAAGGCAATAATTTCATAAAGTGACATTTTGTTGCAGTATTATAAGACAGGGACTGATAATTTTTCTGTCTATCATAATTTTTAATGATTACAATTAAAATAAAAATGAAAAGAAAGTGCGCTCCTATACTGTTATCAGAGGCATTCAGTGCTTGAATAATTTAACGTTTTTTCCATAAGCTGTGCTACTGATGAGAAGTGTGCAAGTCCCATGTGCAGAAGCAGATGGGGAAATTTTAGTCTTTAGTCATCAGTGCTCTTTGAAGTTTCCCTTCTAATTCCCTTTTCTTGCCAAATAATTTGAGAGCTGGCAATATCAAGTCAAATAGCCATCCTTCTGTACTTCAACCACCCTTTTTGTTGACCTCATTCTGATCTTTTGCATTTTCGCTGCAGTGTCTTAAAAATAGAACTGAATGCTGTTCTAGGCAAAGAGAACTTTGTGATATGATATTGCACAAATAGGTTTTGCTATAATTTCTTTATTGTCAATTCTTTAGTCTACATCAACTTCCAGTATAACTTTCTCATTACAGTGAGAAAATATATTCTGAGATTTCTTCTGATTTTTTTTTTTCTTGATTTCAAAGAAAATGGTTTGGTTAAAAAGGTTGAAAGTATGTCTTAGCTTATTTTCGTGACAAACCGGTCCATCCAATTCATATAAGTATCTCAATTAAACTTTGGGGTTTCTTTGCACACTATAAAAAAGGAGCTTCTTCATGCTTTTAGCACCATGCTGATACCCTAATGCCTCGTCTTTTTGGCTGTTTTCTGAGAAGCACTCAAACTGTGCAACAGGTATTTTGACCAAGGAGGTGCCTCCAGAAAGAAACATAGAATCATAGAATCGTAAGGGTTGGAAAGGACCTTAAGATCATCTAGTTCCAACCCCCCTGCTATGGGCAGGGACACCTTGCCCTAAACCACATGGCTCAAGGCTCTGTCCAACCTGGCCTTGAACACCGCCAGGGATGGAGCATCCACAACCTCCCTGGGCAACCCATTCCAGTGCTTCACCACCCTCACTGTAAAGAACTTCTTCCTTATATCTAATCTAAACTTCCCCTGTTTAAGTTTGAACCCATTACCCCTTGTCCTACCACTACAGTCCCTAAGGAAGAGTCCCTCCCCAGCATCCTTGTAGACCCCCTTCAGATACTGGAAGGCTGCTGTGAGGTCACCACGCAGCCTTCTCTTCTCCAGGCTGAACAGCCCCAACTCTCTCAGCCTGTCTTCATATGGGAGGTGCTCCAGCCCTCTTATCATCCTCGTGGCCCTCCTCTGGACTCGCTCCAACAGCTCCATGTCCTTTTTATGTTGAGGACACCAGAACTGTACGCAGTACTCCAAGTGGGGTCTCACGAGAGCAGAGTAGAGGGGCAGGATCACCTCCTTCGACCTGCTGGTCACGCTTCTTTTGATGCAGCCCAGGATACGGTTGGCTTTCTGGGCTGCAAGCGCACACTGCCGGCTCATGTTAAGCTTCTCGTCAACCAACACCCCCAAGTCCTTTTCTGCAGGGCTGCTCTGAATCTCTTCTCTGCCCAGCCTGTAGCAGTGCCTGGGGTTGCCCCGACCCAGGTGTAGGACCTTGCACTTGGCTTGGTTAAACTTCATAAGATTGGCATCGGCCCACCTCACAAGCGTGTCAAGGTCCCTCTGGATGGCATCCCTTCCCTCCAGCGTATCAACCGAACCACACAGCTTGGTGTCGTCGGCAAACTTGCTGAGGGCGCACTCAATCCCACTGTCCATGTCACCGACAAAGATGTTGAACAGGACCGGTCCCAGCACCGATCCCTGAGGGACACCACTCGTTACAGGTTTCCAACTGGACATCGAGCCATTTACCACAACTCTTTGCGTGCGGCCATCGAGCCAGTTTTCTATCCACCGAGTGGTCCATCTATCAAATTGATGTCTCTCCAATTTAGAGACAAGGATGTCATGTGGGACAGTGTCGAATGCTTTGCACAAGTCCAGGTAGATGACATCAACTGCTCTGCCCCTGTCCATCAGTTCCGTGGCTCCATCATAGAAGGCCACCAAATTGGTCAGGCAGGATTTCCCCTTAGTGAAGCCATGTTGGCTGTCACCAACCACCTCGTTGTTTTTCATGTGCCTTGGCATGTTTTCCAGGAGAAACTGTTCCAAGATTTTGCCAGGCACAGAGGTGAGGCTGACTGGTCTGTAGTTCCCCGGGTCTTCCACCTTCCCCTTCTTGAAAATGGGGGTTATATTACCCTTCTTCCAGTCATCGGGAACTTCACCTGACTGCCAGGATTTTTCGAATATGATGGACAGTGGCTTAGCAACTTCATTCGCCAGCTCCTTCAGGACCCGTGGATGGATTCATCAGGTCCCATGGACTTGTGTGCTTTTGGGTTCTTAAGATGGTCTCGAACCTGATCCTTTCCTACAGTGGGCCTAAGGTCTTCGTTCTCACAGTCCCTGCATTTGCTTTCCAAGACTTGGGTTGTGTGGTCAGAGCATTTGCTGGTGAAGGCTGAGGCAAAGAAGTCATTAAGAACCTCAGCCTTCTCCAAATCCATGGTAGCCAGTTCTCCTGATAGCTTCTGGAGAGGGCCTACGTTGTCCCTAGTCTGTCTTTTATTTGCTACGTATCTATAGAATCCTTTCCTGTTATCTTTTACATCCCTTGCCAAACTTAATTCTAACTGGGCCTTAGCTTTCCTGACCTGGTCCCTAGCTTCTCGGGCAATGCTCCTGTATTCTTCCCAGGCCGCCTGTCCTTGCTTCCACCTTCTATAAACTTCTTTTTTCCCTCTAAGTTTCCTCAGCAGCTCCTTGTCCATCCATGGAGGTCTCCTGGCCCTCCTGCTGCACTTTCTTCTAGTCGAGATGCAACACTCTTGAGCACGTAGCAGGTGATCCTTGAATACCGACCAGCAGTCTTGAGCCCCCCTGCCCTCTAGGACTGTATCCCATGAAACCTTACTAAGGAGGCTCCTGAAGAGGCCAAAGTCTGCTTTCTTGAAGTCCAGGGCAGTGAGCTTGCTGCACGCTCTTCTCACCGTCCTGAGGATCTCAAACTCAACCATCTCGTGATCACTAGAGCCAAGGCTGCCCTGGAGCGTTACATTTCCAACCAGTCCCTCCCTGTTGGTGAGCACAAGGTCCAGCATGGCACCTCTCCTCGTCGGCTCCTCTACTGCTTGAAAGAGGAAGTTGTCTTCCACACAATCGAGGAACCTCCTGGATTGCTTGTGCCGGGCCGTACTGTCCCTCCAACAGATGTCAGGATAGTTGAAGTCCCCCATGAGGACCAGGGCCTCCGAGCGTGAGGCTGCTCCTATCTGTCTGTAGAGCGCTTCATCCACAGAGTCCTCTTGATCAGGCGGCCTGTAACAGATCCCCACCGTAATGTCCCCGTTGCTGTTTTCCCTTTGATCCTGACCCACAAACACTCTGTTACCTCATCACCCATCCCCAGACAGAGTTCCATACTCTCTAGCCTATCACTGACATAGATAGCAACACCCCCTCCCCGTCTGCCTGGCCTGTCTTTTCTAAACAGCCTGTAACCTTCCATTCCGACATTCCAGTCATAGGAGCCATCCCACCATGTTTCTGTGATACCAATGACATCATATTCTCGTAGCCTTGCACACATCTCTATACTAAACATAGATACTGTTTTCTTTTTGTCATGCTTGGCTTTGGAGATAAGAATCATAGATACATAAATTCTTGACTAATTGCTCTGTAATATAATATTTTTTTATTAATGCAAGGCAATTTTTTTGGCAGGTAGGCTATTGAAATATTGATTCAAATTAAGCTAAGTGCATATCTTCAGTGTAAGATTGGTTTCTGTAATTTCTGTTTGAATAAAGCTTACGTGCAGAGACTGGAGAATTTGATGTTTAAACTCACGGCTATGTGGGAACCCTAGTACTGGACTTGAACATGTTGTGCCCATGGTCAAACTTGCTGGTGGAAATCAGTGTCACATCAAAAGACCTATTAGCTCATTTGCTCTACATTGTGGCTAACCTCAAATGTCCCATAATTCAACTAGTATTTAGCCAACAAGAGTAAGAGAAAAGATATTCTTATAGCCTTTTTCCTCACAGATTTAAAAACAGAAGTGATTGCATATGAAGAAAATATACCAAATTGTATGGCAAAATTTGGTTATGCATTTGCGCTATAGATCTTGATTATGTTGAGAATGATTACGTGAAGTTGTTGGAAAAATACAGGATGAACTATGAAAGTAAAGAAACAAAACGGGTATAACAAAAATAATTCTGTCCTTCCAATTTCTAATCAGTGTAGCTGGATGATTCTGTGTGTATTCATATATTTAGGTGGGAGAAGAGGGGAAATAAAAATAATTCCTTGAGGTAAAGCTAGGTCAAGGAAAACAGACTTTAGCTTAGAAATTAAGATCTAAAATTCCAAGAAACCTTGGAACCTGTATGTTAGGAGTCAGAATATGAAGAACCACCATGAAAGCTGACTTGCCAACTAATTAAGATCCAATTTAATAGCTGTGTGCATTTAGAATTCATAGAATCTATGAAGTTCCCAGCTCTTCAAGAATGTTGTAATGCTAGGGCATGGAAATAGTAGTAACTTGGGAAATGTACATTTTTTTTTTTTATAGCTTCTGTGTTAGTAGTTTTTAACTTTTAATCTTCTATCTGTATGCTTAGTTGTATTTTATTTCAAAAGGTGTTACTGAGAACATACTATACTCCTGTAGTCTTATCAGAAGTGTTCAGTACTGGAACTGAGTGGGATTTTATTTGCCTTTTACATGCCTTCCAGCTGATGGGTGGAATTTAAGTCCCCATGGTGCACAAACAGATGGGAAAACATTGGTCTTTAGTTTTCAGTCATCAGTGCTAATTCTTTTATCTTCTGAATGCATTAGTCAAACAGACTATGCCTGTCAAGCAATCTGTAATATGTGCCATGACAGCCTTTTTTTTTTCTTTTTTTTAACTCTAGTGAAAATCTTTTGTGTGCGCTGACATTGCCTACATTCTATTAGTTTAAGGAAAAAATGCCTTATTCATGAATTAAACGATTGTCAAAATGGTTTTGGAACTTTGATGATTTTAAAGTACTATTTTTATTATTTGTGTGAAGTAATTCAACAACCAAGAAGTATGTTTTCAAATACATTTGGGTATTTCTGTAGGCATTGGTGATCTTATATGTGTATAACTATATAATGCTATTTATAAACAGCCACTGTACTGATGGATTTCTTTACCCTTTCTTGACCAATGTGTCACAGAGGTTAAGATGCCTGTGATTTTTGGAAGACTGTAATGTTCTTATCGCACATTGGCATGCACCCATAAATCTGTTTGACCGTGAGCTGCATATTCAGATTTTGGTGCCTGTTTCTGCAACATGGAACCCGGAAGTGCTATGAATTAAAGAACTTGTATCCAGATGGCACCTGAAATACTTTACTTACACAAGGATGAGTGAATTTCCAACTGTATTTGTATGAAGGTTCTTTGACTGGTCTAACATGTAGCTATGAGGGGAAAAAAATAAACAGTAACGGCATAGCATAAATTTATATTAATATGAACGCATATGTTTTAGCAATTATATAAGGGTATTGACATAAAATTTTCAGCACTGAGTTACCCCCTGATTTCCTTTAAAATATCTTTTTGAAGATACGCGATCTTTCCTCTTCAGTTTATTTTATGTGCCTGGAGGGCATTTACAAGGCTCTGAATCCAGCTTTGGTTCTGTAGGCTGTGTTGTTGCAGACATAAGGGATTGAGCTTTGTGTTTGCGTTTTTATGATGTGGGATCAGGCATGCCGAAATGAATTCAAACCTTTACTTATATCAAAAGTTAAGCTCATCCAGATGGCAGACAGTTCCTGCTTCTTGTGAAAGAACAATTTTGGTAATGTGACAGGCATAGACAGTAGCAACTCCTACAGAGTTTAAAGCCCTGAAATACGACAAAGCTTGCAGACAGCTGATCATCAGTATCTTTCCTCTGTGAGAGGTGGGAACTCCTGCTTCAAATCATTTGCAGGTAACCATTGACTCAAGATTATGGAAGAAGTCCTGTACCTGTGCAGTGGGCCAACCCAGTTTACAGAGACTGTGCCCTCTGCAAGTCCATTTAAAAGGAAGTGAGAAGTTTTTCCATTTGTTTATAAGAAAGAATTTGTTTTCATGAATATGCCTTAATATTGTGCCCTACTATGGTGGAAATCAGCTGAGCAGGACCCACAGATTTTGCTTCTAAACTGCTGTATAGAGTTTGTTTTTTTTCAGATTATTTTGCAAAGAGACACTCTGGAAAGAAAAGAGCACAATGTTTTCAATTTGGAAACTTCTACATTATGAGACTGTTGTTTGCATTTCTTCAATACTTCTAAAAGTTCATGTTTCGATAAACAAGAATTCACTGAGAAAAACCTATTATTTTGGAAAAGATATGCCTAGGTCTGGTATTCATTACGGAGGTTGGCGGGATAGTGGTGTTTGGAAGTGGAACTTGGCTACTTGCAAGTAACTTAACTGCCTGAGAGAAGTTATAGTTTATTATTTGTAAAACATAGTACTTTGAAGCTCAAGTCATCGTCTTGACTTACTGAAATTCCCACTTAATCAAACATCAGGTATATCCCCTCAGGTACTGCAGCTATGGAAACCACCCTAAAAAGGATGAAGAATGGGCTCATGAAAAGTTGCTTTTGTACAGCTGATATTTTGATTTATTTGTTTTCTTTGAGATATATAAAAGAAAAGAGACTGCTAGGATTAACTGTATAGCAGGTATCCCTATTTGGGGAATGGTTTTCTACTAGTCCCACTCCTGTCTTCCATAAAAGGAATATGTTGTTTTGTTTGTCTTTCTTTTCTTTTGGCAGGCTACATTAAGGGTCATTAAAGCCAAAACAGAAGCTAGAGCAGCTTTGAGGTGGTTGTACTGTTTGCCATGGACTCTACTGGAACATACGTATCTTTATAGATGGCTTATAAACATTTGTGATCACTCTTCCATTCTCGATCAAGCCCAGGGAAAGGAGGAATAAAAGTAAAAATTTAGAAATAGGTAAGGTCTATGATAGACTCTTAGTCCTGAATTTGCTCAGGGGAAAGCTGGCTTTTCATGGGCTTCTTTTGACCTTTTGTTCTGAAAAAGGAATCCTTGCGTTACTCTGGAGTTGATAGAAATAGATTAACTATATCCCAAATACTTTAAGAATCTGCATTGTCATGGGGAAGGGGCTTCCTTAAAAATTTATGTGGAAAAAGTTAAAATGAAAGTATCAAGACTGCAATCAACATTCTGAGAGACAATATCTAGATTTAGTTAAATAGTTTCTAGATTATTCTGTACTCAAAAACGGGGGGGGGGAGGGAAAGGAGGTAACAGCTTTTATGTGTCAGTTTCCTTCTTTGTAACCTGGATTATGATAAGATCAGGTAAGGGAACTGTCAATGGTGAATCTGTAATTGTAATCACTAAAAACCTCATTTGTTTTTTTTTTTTCCCCAGCTCTTCAAGTAACTAAATTGTTATATCTGTGAACCAGTTTCCTGCCTACAGAAAATCTGTTGTTGAAATGAGTTGGAAGGAAAACATGCTTTTGAACTTAGAGCAGCTGTTCAATTTCATTTAATCTTTTATTTCATTGTCTGTGGTTTGCTAACGTGAAGAAGTCTTTGACTTTTTTTGAGCCCTGCCTTGGGAACTGTTCCTGTTCTGCTTAGCATCGTAAATTTGTGAAAAGTGAAATCCAATGCTGATGACCTAAACCACGATATTGTGTAGAGCAACTTTATCTCTTTTACTTCATTAATTAATGAGAGGCAAGTCCAATAGGAGCCACAAAAAGAGGGGCCAGATAGATTTCTGGGATTTGGCATATCGAATGAAAATTTATGTAAACCTTTGAGATTAGAGAGCAAGATTGCATGGCACCATGAAGCTCGGGAGCACATGTGGTTTCTTCAGTGTTTCCTTTTTCACAAGTAAATAGAGCATTATATTTCTTTTTAATTGATAATATATAGGGGTTTTTGGAAGGAGGTACCATTTGCACAGTAACCATGGTATGCATGAGAGCATGCATGTGAACCTTGGACATCCTTCAGTGAGCAAAAACTAATGTGAAGAAATGGGTAATAAAGGGGGGAAAACAGGAAGTGAAATGCCACAAATGTTTGGTGAAGAATTACATTTAGTCATGGTATAATTACATGGTTAACATCATCTTATAGAAAGGAACAGTTGGTAAATCGTGGTTATATTTAAAAAAATGAAGTAAAAGTGAATTGTCCAAGCTGTTACTGAAAAAAAAAAGCTACCCTTTCCCTTTTGGAAACAGTGGTTAACATAGAAGAGAGAAATACTATGTAAATCTTAGTACATTTACTTACATATAATTTTTTTTTTTAAATATATATATGTATGGAGTATATGGAATGGAATAAAAGTAGATTACTAATATAAATGTAAAGAAGAATAGAAATAGATATCCAAAAGTCAGGTTTTGGGGAGGCTTGACAGGTGACTGTGCAAATTGCACATAACTAGCATACTGTGGAGCACTCAAACCACAATAACAACTGTGCAGAAGTCTGTTACTAGGAGAAGACTTGGGGTTTTTTTGCATAGCAACGGGTACATTAACAAGACAGTTATTTCTATCACTGTTTGTTGGGAGGGGGTTTTAAGTTATCCATACGTGTTCCTCATGCTTTATTTTATTTCTGATTTCCTTCATTAAGCAATAGATCCAGATTTCTGGAGTCTACCTGGCTTCCTTCCACCTAAGATGTATGAATGCTGACTCTGCTTCAGAAAGCAGTTCAACCAGCTATCCCTTGTGAGCACGAAGTTCCCTGGGTACATAAACTGTAGCATCCTAGCTGGGGAGCTAAGCAAGAGATAGTAGCTAGGCAGAGACATACCCAAATCCTTCCCAAGTCCTTGGGACACCTCCATAAGTTAGATGTCTTCTGAGAATGCCTGAATCAGTTTACATTGCAGTCCAAACAGTTATGATGGTGTTATGTTTCTGGACATACAACCTAGTAATTAGAACTCTGTCCCTGAATGTAAGAGATGGTTGGAGATGGCTGGAGAAGGTCTAAACCCACAGCCCCAAAATGCCTTCAATTATGTCCTTAAAGTGTTGACAGAATGTGTTTTTTAGCTATCCTGATGAAGTTAGGGTGCTGATACATAAAATATTTTGGAATTCAGGGAGACAGAAAGGAAGATAAAATTCTGAATTTGTAAAGAAGGACACATTTCTCAGAATGGAGATTCCTGGGTCATTATTCTTTTTCATGTAATGGTAGGTAGATACATTTCTCCTTTGGGAATCATGAGATAATATGTATAAGAAACACTGCAATAAGAAACACCATCAAGGATTGTAGGTGTTAGTAAGTAGCACTGATAAAGCTACATCTGTTGTATAGAAGAAGGAAGTTTTAAGACTTTTTAAAAAATTGAATATTTAATTAAAGGTTTGCCCCTGTGTGTTAAATTGATTTTTAGATTTCAATTCTTAATTGAATTCTTCAATTCAATTCTTTTAGATTTAATTCTTAAAAAGAAGAGCAATTTATAGAGAAAATAAATTGTTTGCTCGTGAGTTAACAGTATTACTAGGCTTCCCAAATGTATAAATATGAACTAAACTCAACTCTTTATTTTACTAGTGGGAGTTAGGATATTGATCCTCTAGGATATAGCTACAGCAACATAGTCTTTAGAGTTTGTATCTGCATTTATAATACTCTTGCGTTTGGGCAAAGTCACAATGGTGGCTTGTATAGGGACAGAGGACACTTGCTATGCTCACAGCCAGAGTCCTCTAATCACAGTTCACATGTGATTAGGTGATGAAGTTACTGTTTTTTGTGAGTTCTCATGAATCAGAATTTCCAGTAGTGCTTAGACCAAAAGCTATTTGGTCCCCACCTTCTGGAACGTTATTTGGGAAGAGCGAGCTCAGCTCCTACTGTATCCTGGTGTGCAAAGTGATGTTCTTCCCTGTGCTATTCAGAATTAGCTAAAAGTTTAGCTATACAAAGATGTGATCATGTGAAAATTATGCTGAGCATGTACATTGTATTGCGTACTCTACAGTGAATCTGAAGTTGTTCATTCCTCTTCCACTGAAAGGGAAGTCGCCTCAAGCTACTTCATTTTGGCAACAAATGGGGGTATACACATAGATTGGTAGTGTGAAATTGTTCACATCTAGTCTACCTGATGCTATATTGCTCCTGAGTTAAGTACCTAATCTTTAGGGTGACCAGTTTTGCATATATGTGGAATTAAGCTGTTCTGCTCAGTTTGTCTAAAATGAAAAAGTGTTAGAGATTCTACAAATAAGCAGGCAGAAATTAGAACAGGATTAAAAAATGTAAAGTGATCCTAAGACAAATTGAAGTCTTTTGAATCATCATTTCTGGGATCAGAAGGGAAGTCTTATCTCCTTTCACTAGCCAAAGGTATTTTCTCTTTGGCAGCAGGCTCTGATTTCTGGATATATGGGGACAGTGTGCAAACTGGTCACTGTCCATTCAGTTATTGATCACCAGAGTTCACTCTCATATGCTTTCTCTACGTATGGATGTTGTTCTGCATAGCAGAGATGCACATTTTGCATTCTGTGTATTAAGCTAGGTGTCTCTGGGAACATTTTTTAATAATATATTTAAAGATGTTCCTTCTGCAGTCTTTCTAAAATAGAAGCAATTTATCATTGCAGACATATTTTTCTCAAAAATATTTCTCGTATTTATGGGATATATTGGGTAAACTTTTGCAATACATTTATCTTTTTATTGAGAAATTACTTGAGAATGAGGATGTGTTGAGAATGGGTAAGCCAGAAACTTTTTATGTACACTGAGCACTGCATGCAGAATTTAAGCAGGTGGATAAAACATTTGAATTGCAATGGAATAAATACAGAATTATGTTTTGAATATGAACAAGATATGCATTAAATTTGGAAACTCTAATATCAGCAGTTGGGGGATAGTATTCCTCATATCTTCTTCAAGAACTATGAACAGAAACCTAAGAACAAAGTAGGACTATATTTAGATAATCTGAATTCCATCCGCATTTCTATTTATATGTGAGCTTCTTATTTTCTGGTGTACAAGGGCATATATATAACAGTAGCACTTAATTTCTTCAGCACAATTTTGGCCATCTGAATTTGAGCTAATGCTGCAATATTTGTGACATTTATTACCTGTGACATATTCCACATCTTTGTCATGCACTATCTGTATTCTTGGTTGAACCTGCTGGTTTTCGGCTTCTTAGTTTGCCTCTCTTTCATTTTTTCTGTTCTGACCCCTACCAGTTACCTGTGTGAGCTTCTGCCATGTCTTTTGCCACCTGTGGGATTGCTATCTTGTCTTTAATTATACAAGCTAAATGGGCAGTTTACATTATAATTAGAAAAAAAGATTTCAAATCAGCTTCCATGACTGGCTGTAACTAGCTGAGAGGTGCCTGGGAATAAAAGAAATCCTGAGCAACTGAAAAGTGTGTGTCACATTTATCAGCAAGTAACTTCCCATGTATCACAGGCAAATGTCTAGTGTAATACACGAAGGAAGGGAAATGCAGTGGAATTTCCCACTTTTCTATACCTAGAATGACTTGCTTTCTAAAGCACACTGGAGTTTGGTACTGGGCATAACCTGCATAATGCTGACAGCAGGTGGCTGCAGGCAGGGCAGGAGTGAAAGAACAGCCAAAGCAGGAACCGAGCAGAGGGCTCGGTAGTTATGACTCTGGCAGGACTGTAATCGGTGAAAGAGCCCATGCCAGAGCAGTGGAGGAAGAAACAAGTTGCTGCCAAAGTAAAGGAACCATGATGTGCTGACCCCAATCTCCCACGCTGCCCACTGCAGGCGTAGCATGCTGGCAACAACAGGATTGGAGATGGGAATGGGAGGAGCAGGGTCTGGAGAGGAGTCTGAGTGTAGTTCTCTAAATGTTTTGTTTGTCTGTTTCTATTTCTTGGTACAAGAACCTGTAATTAGAAGTTTGTTAGTTGGCCAATAAATTGAGTAAAATTCCCCAACTCAAAACTTGTTTAATAGCCAGCGACAGACTTTACAAATCACAGTGTTTGTAGCTATTCTCAAAACATTTGGTATATTTCTTAAAATTAGGTTTGCTGAAGTCAGATGAGTCAAACCGCCTTCTCCAATGAGGTGGCTAGCTTAGTGGGTGAGGCGTGAGCTGTGGATGTAGTTTACACCTATTTTAGTAAGGCTTTTGATGCTGCCTTCCATGGCATCCTCATAGACAAAGCATGGGTTAGGTAAGTAGGCAGTGAGATGGATTGAAAACTGGCTGAGTGAAAGGGCCCAGAAGATTCTGATCAGCAGCACAAAGTCCAGCTGGAGGCAATTCAGTAGTGGTGTACCCCACAGGTTAATAGTGGGTCCAGTTGTGTTTAAGGTCTTCATTAATGACCTGGACAGTGAGATAGAGCACACCCTTGGTAAGTTCACAGGTGATACAAACCTGAGAGGCAGGGATGATACATACACTTTATTAAAAATGCTTATTATTAAACCCCAAATATTTATTTTGAAGCAAGTATATACTTTTAAACACGCACCATTGTCCAGAATTGTTTCTCTACCTGAATTCTGAGAGTATTTTCTGCTGCCACAGCTTTCACCAAACTTGACCTTCTGTTTGGGAGCATTGTGAACATTTCTTAAGAAATCAATTAATGTAGAACTACCCAATAAAAATGACTTGGAGATTAGTAATTCGAAGTTATATCCTTCTTCCAGTGACATTACAATTTAGGAATGAAAAGAGTGCTCATGGCCAAGTTAATTATCCTACTTTTCCTGAATTTAATATGTCAAAGGTCTTTTGGTTTCTTAACAAGGAAGAAAATGTATGTAGGTTTGTTGTATTATTATCATCATGACCTTCTTCTGGCATTGCCTGGAGGTAATTTACATGCAGGGAAGGATAGGTACCTTCAAGGCTTTGTGCTTTTTTATTGCATGCAAGTCAGCTACATATGAAAATGTGTTACTTGCTTGATTCTACATTCTTTGATGTCTGTCTGTCCCCTTATCATTGTGATGGGAACCTAGATCACCTCAGATTAGCAGTCCAGCTTCAACATCTAAAGTTTGATGACATGAAGCCTACATGAATTACTAGTTTTCCACATCACATTTCACTCTGAGCCAGGAACTGAGCCCATTATGACTTTCTCTTTGATACAGTACTTACCAAGTAAGCTCCTGAAAGAAGCAGTCATACCTTCTATTAATAATTAGTTATTACAGTTGACCTCTGACGCTCTGTTTTTAAGAAAGGCTGTCCTTGGTACTCCTCATTTTTATTAGTTAAACTTTTTATCATACAAGCTGGTAAGAAAAGTAATTAAATTTACCCAAGGTCACTCCTATTTCATAATTCCTTACAGTTAAAAGCCATAGAGAGACCACTTGAAATAAATTAAAGTTATGGCTTCTTAAAGAAGATACATGGCATTTCACTGTAATATAAACTTTTATATCTACCAGACATTTATATTTTCAAGGATGAGAGCTTTCTTATTTAAAAAAAAAAAAAAAAAAAAAAAAAAAAAATTGCCTTTCATAGTGCAAATTCTTGCACTAACAACATTTACTATAGAAAATACAATTTTTTTATCATGCTGGTAGTTTATTTTCGAGCTTCTCATTAATCCATCTGCCCACTCCTGATGACTCCTTTCAGTTGTCTGTCCTTTATATTGAATTTTGAATGAAACTTATAGAAATGTCAGCCTGGCTCCTTTAGGGACTACAGTTAAAATCATCACGCTCACTTTCATTGTCTCCAGTTGGTGACAAATGACAATTTTATTTAGCAAGGGATGGTTCTCTTTGAGGTTGGATTGATGGATGAGGCCATAAGAGGTTGGGCCATCTGACAAGGTTACCCTTACCAGCTGTCTACCCATCCCTGCTGCATGGGTGTCTGTGCTGCTTGTCAGTCAGCTTTTGAACCACTGCTGTTTACTGTTTAGTGTTTTAAGGCAAACTGTAATGAGTAACAGCTTACTTTACTTTAAAATGCTGTGCTGCAAGCAGTGGTTGTTCCAAAACTCACTGGTGAGCAGCTCAGGCATCTGTGCGGTAAACACAGGCTGAACAGCTAGGGTGGCAACAGTGTCAGCTGTCCCAAGCAAAGCCAGCTTTTTGACATTAGAGTCCTTTTTTTTTTATTTTGCCTTTTTTTGTGTGTGTTTTGGTTTATTTTCTTTTGTTTCAGATTATAATCAGCCTGCTGTCTAAGAATCCCAGCTTTGAAATGTTTTTGAATGGGAAAGTACAAGAACCCCAGCAGTATTTTGAGATTTCACTTCAAAATCCTAAAATGTTTTTAATTCTTGTCTGTAGGCTGGAGCAAATGTGCTTCTGCAAGACGTTAATGGAAACATTGCCCTTGATTATGCCATAGAAGGGACTGAATCTAGCAGCATCCTTCTGATGTTCTTGGAAGAAAACGGTAAGTCAGCTCTTCAGCTTCTGGAATGTTTTTATTGAACATGACATAAAAATGAAAAAGGTGGATATTGATTTAACAGAAGTTGGCACTGAAGCCAGTGAAACTATATTAGTGTGGAGATAAAGGGAGGAAGATAATTTGGAGTCACAAAAATTTTCAGTGTGTTTAGATTGGAACAATTAACAAAGGGATCTGCTTTGTCAGTGTCAGACAGTGTCAGATCTGCTTCTGCCCATTCATATGGAGATGCTAGAAAGTGAATTCAAAGCAAAACTGCAGTAACGCAAAAGCTTTTAAAACAATTAATTTATCAATGTGAGTACCAAGTTTCACCTTTTGTTTCATTGCACATGTGAGTTATGCATAGCCTCAGTCTATTTTTTCCAATGATGGACTGTTAAATAAATAAATCTCTGCAAATCATGTGAAAGAAAATGCATACAAAACTTTATCATTTATTCAAAAATATTAATATAGGTTTTGTTTTGTATTGAGAAAATACTTTGGCTAGATTTCTGTTATGAAGTATGTTTAATATGTTGTACATGACAGGACCTGTATTGAAAAAAAGGGTTTGTTATTCGCCAGTTCCAAACTTAGGTATGGGTTCTGAAGTGAGATTTCTGGCATTGCTTTTGACTATAATAGGTTGCCTTAACATTGTATGTGGCTTATCATAACGCTGAAGAAAATGTATTAAGCAGAAATAATGAGCAGTAACATAAACATATGTAATTTCAACATTGTCTCCATATAAGAAACCTGTTTCAACATGAACTAAGTTAAGTTATATCCTGTTAATGACACTTAAAAGAGAAGTTAAGTTGGGCTCTCAATGATACTCGGTGTCACATCCTATGCTGTTAGTCCATAGCACATCCAGTGTATTTCACAGATATATTTTATAATTTTGCTTCCTTGGTGCCTGGCAATGTCTTCATAGCTCATGAACTCTGGGTTTGGACTTTTCTAATGGCAAGACAGGTATTAGCTTCTAAAAACTTGATTGCCTTGCAAAATGCAGATATTTGGAGTCTAAATGCTCCAAAAACATTGGCTGATGTAGTGTTTAACACGTAGCATACAAGATATAGTCTACTTGCAATTATTAATGCAGATCCATCAGAAAATGCTTCCTTTTTTCTTGGTTTGTCTGTCTTTTTGTGTGGTTATTCCTTGGCAAAGTGTCTACATCAAAGGAGCTTCTATGGAACATTGGATGACTCTAAATTAGTTATCAGTGTTACCTCTTTTCCAGTAGATAGGAGAGGCACCATTCCTCATTAAATAATGATTGTGTGAATGTGGGATGTTTCCAAAGAAGAAAAGGTAAACATGATGAAGGTGAGATCTACCTCCACTAACTTTATTTACCTAAGCCTGAGCTAATAATCCAAACCTTTTGTTTTGGTCAATAGAGAGAAACAGGAAATACATGTATTGTTTCAGCTCTTCCTAAACCCAGCTAAGTGAGGAGAGCTGACTTACAGGACTGTTTCTTTCTGCTGACTAATAAGAACTTATATTGACAATTAGTAGTTTATCAGTCTTAGTTTTAGACTGTTAGGGTAGATCAGTCCTACCCCTTAATTGCAGCACTGCATGAAATCCTGGCCTGTAGGTGAGCAATGACAAAATGCCATGAACTTTGCTTGGTCTGTTACTACTCTTCTTGTAACAGTAGGCAGCTCAAAGTGCCCTGATTCCACACTTAATCTTTAAAATTTAATTAGTGTCCTCTGAAATATTTGTATAGCCTGGTATATAACCTTTGCACAACCATGCTCAATAGTAGTTGAAGAGGGAATCCTTGAAGGCAATAAAGCTGTCTGGATAAGTATGAGTTAGTTTGCCAGACAAAACATTTCTCTGTGGACTGTTTTTGTGAAGCCCTCGCCGTTGCAGTAATCCCCATACACACCTGCATATGCATACCCCAACACAGAGCAATTTCATGGCCAAAAATCTGGTTGTACAAGAGCATTAGCTGATCCTGTAATAAATACCATCTTCAGCCTGCAGTGTTGTGAAATATCCGCCTATAGCCTCACCCTTGAAATACAATGTATAATGCATATTTCCCCATTCTCTATATTTCCCTGCATTCTTAAACTATTTCCTTAATATCAGCAGCCTAAAAACAGCATCCTGGTTTACAGATTGCTGTGTAAAATAGACTATACTCTAATCATTACCTCTAACTACAAAGTTCAGAGAGAAATATAAAATCTAGTGCCTTATGGCTCAGCTAACAAGAAATAAGCTATCAATTTACTTCCATGAAACAAAGCAAGATTGGAGTAAGTAATTTTGATGCTACAGAAAACTTTGTTAATTGGGGACATTAAAGTTCTTAGAAGCCTTGTGTGTTTATAATTTCTTACAGATTTCATCACTGTGGTAGTTCACTGTATCTGTTTAACTGCACTGCAGATCTTAGTGAAGGAAATCCCTCTTCATTGTCAAAGTTAACCTAATTTACGCTGTGGAGGGCCTGGAGCCATAGTTGATAACGATAGCCTTAGATGCACATACTGATTTATATATTTTAAATATATTTATTTACGGAAGTTAGTTCTATAAGTTCTGTTTGTAAATGATCTGTTAGGGCACAGGAGTATCACAAGTGCAAAGTAAAGTTAATCCTCTAGTAACTGCCTGAAAGCTTTTATGTATAGATTATTGTTATGGAATATAGCTCATCGAGACATTATATGGAGATCATATTACTGAAGTCTACATGAAATTCTATGTATTTCATTTCCTGTACAGAAACCAGCTTTCTTTGATGTTACGTTATGTTATGTAACTAATGTTACATTGTATACTAAACTGATTACTGATTGAAAAAAGCAATAGTAGACTTTACTTACCTAAGAAAAAACAAGTTGAAGTACATATCCTGTGTATAAGAGCATCCTTTGTGTTGGGTAATATTTCTAGTATTCTATAAGCTTCATTTGAGATATCCCTAATTGAGGATAGAAGGGAAAATACAGCATTCAGTTTCACATTTAGGAAAGTGGTGGAAATAGTTTAAGTGTACGATATTTGATCATGTCCGAGGAGTACTCAGGAGCCTAGTGTGCTCCTGAGCTCCAGGTCCTTATTGGGATCAATTTATCAAAATCAAGTGTCATGTAGTCACTCTATAGCAACCCCTCCTTACAGCAGAACAGTTGCTTCAAAGGTAGATATCTGTAATGGGTACTCTGAATTTCAATCTGAACTGCATGCTTCTTCCCAAGTGCTATAAAGGGAGTCCAGAGTAGCTACTACAGCTAGCTAGCTGAGATGTAGTAAGTCTTCTACATAGGATGGGATTATGTTCAAGGTTATACTTAAATTTACAGGTCTATATATAGGTGCCTATACACTAGCTTTGGTGTCTTAATTCCTATTACCATTAGTGGCGTTTTAGGACATACTGTCTCTAGAGAGCAGAAATGTTACTCATTTGACCAGCCACTAAGGAAAACACTGGTAAACACTGCTGAATTTTTTCTGCACCAAGATATCATTGGTTTTGCATCTTACTAGTTTTCTCATTTTGCTGTGAAAAGAAAGTCAGGACATTTAAGGATGAGGAGACCATCTGCTGCAATGTCCTGCCAAGGCAAGGCAAACTGAGAGTAGCCCAGGTTACCCAGGGCCATCTTGGATTGGAGGGTCTACACTCTGGGATCCCATTCCAGTGCTGAGCCATCTTCATGTCATTCTTTTTCTTCTTATTTTCATTTGAAATTTTTTTTGTTGCAGTTTACACCTATAGCCTTTTGTCCCTCCATTGTTTACTTCCTGGAAATATCTCTCTTCAGAGGTGAAATTAAAATATTAGGAAGTGTAGAAAGGTTGTGTTTTTTCCCCCCAACTATTTCTCCTATTTTATTCTGAACCTATTTGATTATTGGAATCACCAAGAAAGTCCATGTGGTACCTTCTGTAACCTTTATGTAGATTATTATCAGCTTTATGTTTTAAAGCAAAGCTTTTGTTGTATTAATACCATTTAAAAAAATCAAATTTTAAATGATTGCTAGCATGTTCTCTTTGTTTTTAGAGACAGAATAGTCTACTGTAGAAGTGTGTCAGTGAAATTCTGGTTATGGCATAAGATCCTTTTCCTTTAGGCTGTTTTAAATATTTAATAGTTTGAACAATGCAACATTTTTGTTTACTTCCTTTCTTGGTATTTAGTTGCAGAGTGGATTAGATGACAGATTCAAACTACAAATGAGTGACAGATATTTCTTGATTCCGTATTTGACAGGTGATAGGAGGTGACACATTTACAGTATAATTTCTTTCCAAAAGAGAGGTGTTCCTATTTGTCCTCCAAGATCTTAGGCTTCAGCTTTCAGTAGTATAACTGTGCATTCTGAGAACAGCCTTGTTATTTAGTCTGAGAAAACAGTACCTGGATATTTGCTTCTTTTTTTTAAAGAGCTGTCTAGGTATCCTACACATCTGAAAGGAAAATAATATCTTTCTTGTCTATTGTATAGTGAGAGTTTATGCACAACAGATTATTAGAAAACCAAAAGAAAACTATCTGTTGTCAGGTTTTTTTTTTTTTAAGAACAACTATATTTAAATAACATATCTACCTAAAAGCATAGATGGCTTTTCTTTTTCTACTATGACACAGGTACAGAAAATAAATGGTTATTGCTTTTCTACAAAGCATTCTTTTTGTTTTTAACAATTTGGTTTCTGTGGGGTAGATGAATTTAAGATAGCTGGTAAAAGGATATTGACCTTTGATGGTAATAGAGATTTCATAAACTTAATCAAAATCTTTTATAGTATTCCAAGCTGTGTGAATAATGGATCTGTTTTGTTCTCTGAATATTAAGGGGATCATATTCAGGTGTCTCAGAAAACCAAACCCATGTGCAAGCCCTATCCACTTAGGTAGTTTTTTATTATTTAAATTAGTTAAAATATTTGCAGATTGCACAAAAAACAGACCATGGTTTATTAAATTCTTACTAGCAAATAGATTAAGCCTTACTTTTTAACTGCAAAGTAGAAGGTATAAGTTTCTTTTTCTGCCTTGCAGCAGTAGGTAGAATCAATAAAATTGCAAGCTAAGGGTTGGTACAGAATCCTCCACTGAAACAGTCTTTAACATTAGCCAGAAACTGTCAACTCATAGATTACTACAATAAAGAGAATTTCCCTGAAGCCAGAAGTTAACGGCATAAAGGAAATTACATGTGCAGGAAAAGCTGATTCAGAAAAGTAGTGGACAAAGGATTAAGGAAAAATTTACTGTAAGACTGACAGTGTACAGTAATCTAGAATGTTATAGGAAGATACATCCAAAAACTTATTTTGATTTAAAATTTAAAGTAATTTGAAATTATTAATAAAATCTGGTGTGGTTGGGCTGAAAGCCAAATCCCACCCGGTTGCTCATTCATTCCCCCTCCTGAGCAGGACAGAGGGAGGAAGTAGAATGAGAAAGCTTGTGGATCCAGATAAAGGCAGGGAGATTGGTTACCAGTTACTGTCGCAGGCACAACAGCCTCCACTTGGGCAAAATTGCCAATTGGAATAGATTCAGGTAGTGAGAAACAGAAAGGCAAACATTAAACCAACACCTTTCCTCTCCCTTTCCCAGGCTTGACTTCACTGCTTCACTTCATACTTCTCTACCCCCACAAGCAGTCCAGGGGGTGGGGGGAGCTACAGTCAGTACATAGCAATTTCTCTCTGTCACTTCTTCCTCTTTACGCTTTTCCACTGCTCCAGTGTGGGTTTTTCACAGGTATGCAATTCCTTCGGAAATGACCATCTGCTTCGCCATGGACTGCAGGGAATCTCTGCTCCAACACATGGAGCACCTACTCTCCCTCCTTTTTCTCTGACTTTGGTGTTCCTTCAGCTGTTTCTCCCTCTTTTTGTTCCCTCTTCGTCTCTGTTTGCTATTTTCTGGACTTCATTAAATATGTTTTCAGAGGTATCACTCTTGGCTGGCAGAATCCACTGTGTCCTGCAGTGGGTCTGCTGGAGCTGACTAGAACCGTTTATGGTCCACATGGGACAAAGCCTGACTTCTTCCCACAGAAGCCACCCCAGCAGCCCCACAACTGCCAACACCTGGGCAACACATCTGGACATGTATTTCTAAACATATATGTCTGGCATATATGAGAGTAAGATCAAAATGAAAATCCCGGTTACATGTATTTTTAATCAGTTTTGATTGTTACTAATAAAAAAGCAGTCAGAATACATATGTCAGAATATGCATACCAGAATGTTCTAACACTGAGATTTTGCTACAGAAACCCTTCAACAGATCTAGTAATCTAACAAGGGGAAAAAAAATATAAATCATACACTGTTTCTTCAGTTGTGCTGAAGAAAAGCAATCGATACAGCTCCATATAATTTCAGAAAAATACTGCTTTAGAATTTATTTATTTAGACTTTAGACATATTTAAAACTATGAAAGTCTTTTCGTAGACATAAAGGAATTATTGCTAACATATTACAGTAAGAACGGACTAAAATGTCAACACATACAGATTGTTAGCACTAAAGATCAGTGAACTTAAACTAAAACTAAATCCTCCGATACATTTTCTATTTTAGAACCATATGCAATGTGCTCTTGATCTCTGCCTACAAGTTTTCTGTTAATAATATTGATGCAGTAGGTTGACAGAAAAACAGGCAATCAAAACCAAACAGCCTCAGGGTGGTTCAAAGGTTTTTCACTCTAATTCTTGTTGATTGGGAAATACCTACCCATAAGAATATCACACACAAAAAGATCTATTTTCTGCAGAGAACATGATTAATTGGTGATAGGAGTTAGGTGATGGTGTTGCAAGTGAGAACAGGGGACCAAATGAGATGCTTCAGTAGGTCCCTTTGAGTCCTAAAAATGAAGCACACAGAAAATGTGGCACATTTAATATGTTGCAGTTGAGAAGGCTCATCTGGATTCCTTTGGCCTTTGTATTTTCTAATATAAGCTTGAATAAGCTAATGTTATACTTTCTAACTCTTGGGGAAACTGACTTTGAAGTCTTGGACTCTTCTCACTATTTGTGTGTTTCCAGCATGCTACCCATATGTTTCTATCAAAGGGAAAACCTTAAAACTCACTGTGCAGACTTTTGGCACGTGAATTATCATTTTAAATTATAGCCAGTAGTTTATGATCTACTTTTTAACTGGCGGTAGAAGAAAAACAGGCATCTCCTTGACTAATAGGCTTTGCAAAGATTTGAAAAAAGATTGTGAAGAACATCAGAAACTGGGGATGCCCTTTTCAGTATTGTTTCAAACCACTTACCAGTGAATAACTCAGTTACCATCAGGAATAAATGATTTATTTTATAGATTTCCTGAAACTGTAACCTTCAGCAAGTTAGGAAAAAAATGGCAGTGCCCAGAGTGCACGCATAGGCCCTGCGGCCTGTCCCCTCCACGCTCCCAGGGGCTTGACTGCCTGTGCTCAAAGCCTGCTCTGATATGGTACAGCTGTGTAGCAGTTGGCTGAGCAAAGAGCTAAATTGTGAGGCAGATCTGGGAGAAGCTTTGTCATGATCTTTTACCCATCCTTTGGTTTAGGAGCCACACTTAGACCCAGGTTTCTGCTCTTAGTCCTTGCTTGAGATATTCCTATGCCCAGCCACAAACCTGGGTGATTCCAACCCTGAACCACTGACTTGAATTCCTGGCTTCACCTGATTTTCTGGTTTTGTTGCTAGAAGCTTTCCTGGCAATCACAGGACTGTTGGTTGGCCCAGATTCCCATCACCAGACCTGCTCTATTTCCTTGTTTGGGCTATTGTGGAGATGTGCCCGGGCCAGCAAGGACACTGCCCTGCCTGCCTTGTGTTTACCGTCAGCTCCTGGCTCCCTGGCACATATTGAGTAGCCTGCTTTTACTGCGCTCTCACAAAAAACCTCTAACCGTAACAAATTACCTGAAGAGGTAATTTCAGACATGAAACTTATCACAAGTAACGAGAGACAATATACACTCTTTTTGCTTCTGTGTTCTAGTAGTAATATTACAAACAAAATAATAAACATGCAAGACATATCCATAGAGGATTGTTCTAGTACTAAGCCTTGAGATTTTGTCAGTCTGTTTAAATAAATTACAAAAATTACTTTTGTTTTCGTATAAGTAAAGGAGAGAGTTCATTTCACTGATTTTAGCTGGAAGGGTCATTGTCCTGGGTTCAGCTATAGCAGTCATTTTTCTCCTGCTTAGTAGCTGGTGCAGTGCTGTGTTTTTTAACTTTCAGCCTGGGAACAACGCTGATAACACCGATGTTTTTAGTTGTTGCTAAGTAATGTTTATTCCAACCAAGGACTTTCTCAGTCTCATGCTTTGCCAGGGAGGAGGGGAAGCCGGGAGGAAGCAGAGACAGGACACCTGACCCAAACTAGCCAAAGGGGTATTCCATACCACAGCACGTCATGCCCAGTATATAAACCGGGGGGAGTTACCCGGAAGGCCCAGATCACTGCTCGGGTCGGGCTGGGTATCGGTCGGCGGGTGGTGAGCAATTGTATCCTCTCCCCTTGTTATTTCACTAATCATTATTATCATTGGTGGTAGCAGTAGTGGTTTTGTGTTATACCTTAGTTGCGGGACTGCTCTTATCTCAACCCGTGGGAGTTGCATTCTTCCCATTCTCCTCCCCATCCCTCCGGGAGCGGGGGGAGGAAGAAGGGGGGGGGGGGAGTGAGCGAGCGGCTGTGTGGTTCTGAGTTACCGGCTGGGCTCAAACCACGACAGTTCTTTTTGGCGCCCAACGTGGGGCACGAAAGGTTGAGATAACGACAGATCTGACCAGAGTGTGTTTAATCATATTTGTGATAAGCATTCATTGTTACTACTCGTCACAATGGTGATTATTTGGCTCTCAGACGTGTTGCGCTTGATCTCAGAGTTTCAGCATGTTGTACCTTACTTACAGCCACTATTTGCTGTTTTAGCGTTTATCGGCTGGGGGGCCTGGGCTAAGGTTCTTGTTTCACTGTACTTCATGGTAATGACTTGTAATACAATAGACTCATTGATCATGAAACTGGTCTGGTTTGTGCTTCCAGCGTGGCCATCACCACTATACATTGGGAGGTATATAATGAAATATTTTAGCAATTGCATATCTTTTTTTTTCTCCTCGGGGGGTAAACTTACGAAGGAAGCATTCTCTTTCACCCCCTGTTCCCCCACCAGCCTATTTGCAACAGCAATTGAGAGTTCTGAAGGTTTTAGATGGCCTTTGAGTACCCTTGAAACCTGCCTGCTGATTGTGCTGGGGATCAGCATGTTGGCAAACATACGGAGTGTGTTTTACCCACGGCCATCCCGTCGTAGGAACATCCTATTTCGTTTAATGTCAAAAATTCAGCAGTATCAGGTTCGAATCTGGTCTAGGGTTAGACGACGATATAGGAGGACCACCAGGAGATTTTCCCTGAGGCTGGACAGTTATGAGTGGCAGGGTGTGTGGGATAGTATGGGCAAGTACCTAGGCCAGTGGGCCCCTCCAGTGCTTTGGAACTTCACCACTGAACAAGTGCAACATCCGGAAAAACTAGTAAAACACTTAAACGAGGTGTGCTGTCGTCCTGGTTATACCAGAGAGGGACAAATTTTGGCAACGTGCTGGGGCTTGGCCTATGCCTACAGAGCCCTGCTCAACACTATCCAGCACCTTCAAAGGGAAAAAAATGTCTCTGGATCTGATGGCAAAGCAACAGACAACGCAGCTATGCCAACTACAAGCACAGCAGCTACTCAGACCCTGACCACAACAGACAACACAGCTACTCCAAGTACAGCAGCTACATCAACCCCAGTGACAAGCACAACAGCTACTCAAACCCTGACCACAACAGACAACGCAACTACTCCAACTTCAAATACAGCAGTTACACCAACCCCAGTGACAAGCACAACAGCTACTCAAACCCCGACAGCAACAGACAATGTGGCTACTCCAAGCACCACAGCCACACCAACCCCAGTGACAAGCACAGTAGCTATTCAAACCCCGACAGCAACAGACAATATGGCTACTCCAAGCACTGCAGCTACACCAACCCCAGTGACAAGCACAGTAGCTACTCAAACCCCGACAGCAACAGATAATGCAGCTGTTGGTGTTACTCAACTCCCAAGCACAACAGCTGCACCAACCCCAGCAATAGACATTGCAACCACTCCAATCCTAGTGGCAGACACTGCAGCCACTCCAACCACAGTGACAAACACTGCAGCTAAACCAAATGTCCAGTTTGTGACAATGTCTGTTGCCCCTGTAAGCAAAAGCAAACGAAAGGCACAAAGAGCAACCCGTGAAGCGAAGAAAGATGAAGACCCAGTGCCATTACTATATGCAACAGCACCTGAACAAGAGTTACTACTACGTGGGTCAGAGGAAGAGGAAGAAGAAGAAGAGGTCACTTCTCGACCCCGGACCTCAACCGAACTACGGAATATGCGAAAAGATTTCACCCGTCTTCCAGGGGAGCACATTGTCACCTGGTTGCTCCGGTGCTGGGACAATGGGGCCGACGGTCATGAACTAGAAGGTAGGGAAGCCAAGCAGCTGGGATCACTTGCTAAGGAAGGAGGAATTGACAAAGCGATTGCAAGAGAGAAGCGAGCCCTCAGCCTTTGGAGGCGGCTCCTGGCAGCTGTGAAGGAAAGGTTTCCCTACAAAGACGATATTACGAATCGCTCAGCCAACTGGACCACGATAGAGAAAGGCATCCAGTCCCTGAGGGAATCAGCCATTATAGAGATGATCTATCGTAGGCCGGATTCCAGGAACACATCCGTAGACCCAGATGAAGTCGAATGTACACGACCCATGTGGCGGAAACTTACACGGAGTGCGCCATCATCATATGCCCACACATTGGCATCAATGACCTGGAATGACGGAGTATCACCAACAGTGGATTTCCTGATTCGTCAACTCCGAGAGTTCGAAGACAATCTCACCCCTTCCATCATTTCAGCTGTGGAAAAACTGTCCCAGGAGTTCAAACAATTGAGAGACGATTTATCCGATCTATCCAGCTCTCCACGCGTACCAACCCATGTCTCAGCTATCAACAGAAGGCGCCCTACTGCTCGAGAAAGAAAATATAGGAGGTACACGCCACGGGCCACCCTATGGTTTTACCTGCGGGATCATGGAGAAGACATGAGAAAGTGGGATGGAAAACCTACTTCAGCTCTGGAGCAACGGGTGCGTGAACTGAAGAGGAGAACAATGGTCAAGGATGATCCTCCCAGGAAAGCTGCTGCTCCAGTCTCTGGCGAGCAGTTTCCCAGATGGAGCGAAAGAGCTGATTTTACTCCAGCTCCTGTGATAAGGAATACTAATCCCTTTCTACAAGACAGAAGTGGAGAATTTTGTGATCACTATTAGAGGGGCCCTGCCTCCAGCCAGGTGGAGGAGAGGGATAATCGGGTTTACTGGACTGTGTGGATCAGATGGCCTGGCACATCAGTCCCACAGAAGTATAAGGCTCTAGTAGATACCGGTGCACAGTGTACTCTGATGCCATCAAGGTATCAAGGGGTGAAACCCATTTCTATTTCTGGAGTGACAGGAGGATCCCAAGCGTTAACTATGCTGGAAGCTGAAATCAGCCTGACTGGGAGGAAGTGGCAAAAGCACCCCATTGTAACTGGTCCAGGGGCTCCATGCATCCTTGGCATAGACTATCTCAGGAGAGGGTATTTCAAAGACCCAAAAGGGTATAGATGGGCTTTTGGTATCGCTGCCTTGGAGACAGAGGAAATTAAGCAGCTGTCCACCTTACCCGGTCTCTCAGAGGATCCTTCTGTTGTGGGGTTGCTGAAGGTCGAAGAACAACAAGTGCCAATTGCGACCACAACAGTGCACCGGCGGCAATATCACACCAACCGAGACTCCTTGATTCCCATCCATAAGCTGATCCGCAGACTGGAGAGCCAAGGAGTGATCAGCAGGACCCGCTCACCCTTTAATAGCCCCATATGGCCAGTGCAAAAGTCTAATGGAGAGTGGAGATTAACAGTAGACTATCGTGGCCTGAACGAAGTCACACCACCATTGAGTGCTGCCGTACCGGACATGTTAGAACTTCAGTATGAACTGGAGTCAAAGGCAGCCAAGTGGTATGCCACAATTGACATTGCCAATGCATTTTTCTCAATCCCTTTGGCAGCAGAATGCAGGCCATAGTTTGCTTTCACTTGGAGGGGCGTCCAGTACACTTGGAACCGACTGCCCCAGGGGTGGAAACACAGCCCTACCATCTGCCATGGATTGATCCAGACTGCACTGGAACAGGGGCAAGCTCCAGAACACCTGCAATACATTGATGACATCATCGTGTGGGGTGATACAGCGGAAGAAGTTTTTGAGAAAGGGAGGAAAATAATCCAAATCCTGCTGAAGGCCGGTTTTGCCATAAAACGGAATAAGGTCAAGGGACCTGCACAGGAGATTCAATTTTTGGGAATAAAATGGCAAGATGGACGCCGCCAGATCCCCACAGACGTGATCAACAAGATAACAGCAATGTCTCCACCAACTAACAAGAAAGAAACACAAGCTTTCTTAGGTGTTGTGGGGTTCTGGAGAATGCACATCCCAAATTACAGTCTGATTGTAAGCCCTCTCTACCACGTGACCCGGAAGAAGAATGATTTCAAATGGGGCCCTGAGCAACAACAAGCCTTTGAACAAATTAAACGAGAAATAGTTCATGCAGTAGCCCTTGGACCAGTCCGGGCCGGGCCAGATGTGAAAAATGTGCTCTATACCGCAGCTGGGGAGAATGGTCCTACCTGGAGCCTCTGGCAGAAAGCTCCAGGGGAGACTCGAGGTCGACCCCTTGGCTTTTGGAGTCGGGGATATAAAGGATCCGAGGCCAGCTACACTCCCACTGAAAAAGAGATACTGGCAGCCTATGAAGGGGTTCGAGCTGCCTCAGAAGTGATCGGAACTGAAGCGCAGCTCCTCCTGGCACCCCGGTTGCCTGTGCTGGGCTGGATGTTCAAAGGCAGGGTCTCCTCTACACATCATGCAACTGATGCTACATGGAGTAAGTGGGCCGCACTAATTACACAACGAGCTCGAATAGGAAATCCCAGTCGTCCAGGAATTCTAGAAGTCATCATGGACTGGCCAGAGGGCAAAGATTTTGGGATGTCACCAGAAGAGGAGGTGACGCGTGCTGAAGAGGCCCCACCATATAATGAACTGTCAGAGAGTGAAAAGCAATATGCCTTGTTTACTGATGGGTCCTGCCGTATTGTGGGAAAGCATCGGAGATGGAAGGCAGCTGTGTGGAGTCCCCTGCGACAAGTTGCAGAAACTGCTGAGGGAGAGGGTGAATCGAGTCAATTTGCAGAGGTGAAAGCCATCCAGCTGGCCTTGGACATTGCTGAACGAGAAAAATGGCCAGTACTTTATACTGACTCATGGATGGTGGCAAATGCCCTGTGGGGGTGGTTGCAGCAATGGAAGCAGAGCAACTGGCAACGCAGAAGTAAACCCATCTGGGCTGCTGCATTGTGGCAAGATATCGCTGCTCGGGTGCAGAACCTGGTGGTGAAGGTACGCCACGTAGATGCTCATGTACCCAAGAGTCGGGCCACTGAGGAACACCAGAATAACCAGCAAGTGGATAAAGCTGCTAAGATTAAAGTGGCTCAGATGGACTTGGATTGGCAACATAAGGGTGAATTATTTTTAGCCCGGTGGGCCCATGACACCTCAGGCCATCAAGGCAGAGATGCAACATATAGATGGGCTCGTGATCGAGGGGTGGACTTAACGATGGACACTATTGCCCAGGTTATTCACGAATGTGAAACATGTGCTGCAATTAAGCAAGCCAAGCGGTTAAAGCCTCTCTGGTATGGAGGACGATGGCTGAAGTACAAATATGGGGAGGCCTGGCAGATTGACTACATCACACTCCCACCAACCCGCCAGGGCAAGCGCTATGTGCTTACCATGGTGGAAGCAACCACCGGCTGGCTGGAAACATACGCTGTGTCCCATGCCACTGCCCGGAACACTATCCTGGGCCTTGAGAAACAAGTCTTGTGGCGACACGGCACCCCAGAGAGAATTGAGTCAGACAATGGGACTCATTTCCGGAACAACCTCATAGACACTTGGGCCAAAGAGCATGGCATTGAGTGGGTATACCACATCCCCTACCATGCACCAGCCTCTGGGAAAATCGAACGGTACAATGGGCTGTTAAAAACTACACTGAGAGCAATGGGTGGTGGGACTTTCAAACACTGGGATACACATTTACCAAAAGCCACCTGGTTGGTCAACAGTAGGGGATCTGCCAACAGGGCTGGCCCAGCCCAATCAGAACTTTTACGTACTGTAGAGGGGGATAAAGTTCCTGTGGTGCACATAAAGAATTTGTTGGGGAAGACAGTCTGGGTTATTCCTGCTTCAGGTAAAGGCAAACCCACTCGTGGGGTTGCTTTTGCTCAGGGACCTGGATATACTTGGTGGGTAATGCGGGAAGATGGGGAAGTCCGATGTGTACCTCAAGGGGATTTGATTTTGGGGGAAAACAGCCAATGAACTCAATTGTACGCTGTTGCCTGCTCTATAACACTTTTATAGCCCACCAGCTAGATATCTTCAGGTCACCAGCCATTGACCCTGACTTCCCTCCGATCATCACCTCAACAAAGAATGAATTTTGAGGAAACCGGACGAGCTCAGCAGTGACCAGATGAGTTTGGCGGTATCATCAGCAGGCAACAACCCAACACTATGTACCGTCCCTCCTGCCCTGAAAGACTATTACAAGAGATGGAACCTGACATCATGGACTGGATGAGTTCAGCAATTTTACAGGGATTGGTCCATGGACTAGGGAACGATATCTTTCTCTGTGTGTGGGTGTGGGTGTATATATATATGTGTATATATGGGACAGGGGTGATGGTGTGCTGAGAGATGTGGGATCTGAGCATGACGTGAATGGTATGGAATAAGGGGTGGATACTGTCCTGGGTTCAGCTATAGCAGTCATTTTTCTCCTGCTTAGTAGCTGGTGCAGTGCTGTGTTTTTTAACTTTCAGCCTGGGAACAACGCTGATAACACCGATGTTTTTAGTTGTTGCTAAGTAATGTTTATTCCAACCAAGGACTTTCTCAGTCTCATGCTTTGCCAGGGAGGAGGGGAAGCCGGGAGGAAGCAGAGATAGGACACCTGACCCAAACTAGCCAAAGGGGTATTCCATACCACAGCACGTCATGCCCAGTATATAAACCGGGGGGAGTTACCCGGAAGGCCCAGATCACTGCTCGGGTCGGGCTGGGTATCGGTCGGCGGGTGGTGAGCAATTGTATCCTCTCCCCTTGTTATTTCACTAATCGTTATTATCATTGGTGGTAGCAGTAGTGGTTTTGTGTTATACCTTAGTTGCGGGACTGCTCTTATCTCAACCCGTGGGAGTTGCATTCTTCCCATTCTCCTCCCCATCCCTCCGGGAGCGGGGGGAGGAAGAAGGGGGGGGGGGGAGTGAGCGAGCGGCTGTGTGGTTCTGAGTTACCGGCTGGGCTCAAACCACGACAGTCATCAACATCCTTAGTATAGAAAAGAGAGCTAAAATCCCCATGTTTCACTGGAGTGAGAGAATTGTCACTCATGAGGAGGAGTGACATGAGGACTACATGAGGAGGAGTTTAATTTCTGACAGCAGTTTCAGACCAGAAGCAAATAAACTACATTTTTCCACCACTAACAATCAGTAGGTACTTCTGCAGTGAGTTAGAGCTATAGGCCTTGGTAGTTTTGCAAGTATACATTCTTTTGCAGATACTGAAAATAATGGCTTCCCTTCTCACATAATAAATGTTGCTCAAATATATCTGTTCATATGCTGACCTTTGAAAATCAGATGCATGTAATGCCAACCAATACGCACAAGAGCTACTGAAAAATGTAATTTAACAAAAATAATGCTCTTTACAAAGCTATCTAGCCAGAAAAGGCCTTCTAAAACTTTATGCAAATAAAGCTGGATGAAGTAACAGCTACACCTAAAATCTATATTTTGTTGCATAGTAGAAAAATAAAAATTCTAAGCCATGAATTACAGAACAGTACCAACAGGCTCATCACACTTAGGGTGAAAAGAGCCTCTCTGTGTTTACAGCTCTGTGCAGGAAGAGCTGATACAGACAGGGTGAGAGAAGACTTCAGTAAGACGAGAGGAGAGAGGAGATTGGCTGCTGAAACTGGTTGCAGGTTTTTAATGTACCTTTGTGTTTGCAACACAAGATAATATTGACCTCTCCTCTTAAAGATGGTTAAGCCTGTTGGAGAATGAGGTGTGCAAGTTTCAGAAAGAATGGCAGCTGGGTGTGTACAATGGGTATTTCCCAGAGAATGCTTGAGTGATTTGCTTTGTACTGGTCACAGGAACAGGTGTTCCACTTGCAGATGGAGAGACGTCTTAATACTTGACATTTCTGAGGAAAATATTTTTTATGGCAATTCTCAGTTCTGTTTGATGTGTAATTCTTTACCACTGCAACTTTCTGAAAGTTGCTTTCCCTCTTTTTATCTGAGGCTTCTATATTCTTTTGGGGTGTCAGTTCTATAACCATACGCCAGAGAGGGCGAGACAGCCAAAACGCATGAAATGGCCTTGTCAGGTGTTTTTCTTAAACAGTGAGAAGTAATATATTTTGTAGCTCTTAGGTTACACTCCTGTCTGTCATCAGCACTGTTAAGTCACCACCAAATGCTGTGCCCTGCAAGGTCACTACTGTTCTAACTGTTCCATCTCATCTTATGCAGAATTTGTGAGCATGTGGCTCTTACTCTGATTTTACAAGGTATTTGAAATGTATTTTCCATCCTATGCCTTTCTTTTTGACATTCCATTTTTTCAAATGTGAATAAGTTCCCATAGTACATGCCAATTTGGGTTTCTTCCTCTATTTATTCATGCTGGCTGTTGTCCCATTTCAGCTGAATATCTAAACCACATTTCCCCTTTGAAAAGCAACATGAAGGTCATTCTTTGATTCGAGCAGCAATAGTTGCTTACTGTATGAGTAACATTTTGTTCTTCCATCTAAACTCATGAAAGTATCACTCCCTCAGGAGGGAGAGAGGACTCTCCAGAATTACAAACTTGAATAAGCGAAGGCAGTTATTGACCAGGTCTCCTTGTCTGAGCCCCAGAGAATAATACATGTGCACGCTTTGTAAATCTGCTTCTTGGCTCCCTGCTAGAGAATTCTTTACTTTGAAGCCTAGTTCCTGAGTTCTTGAAATTCAAAACTGCAATTCTAAGATTGCAATTCAGATTATTTTTTTATCGTGTTTTCATTCTATTTTCTATAAAGACAGAGGGAGGGAATCTGGTATTTCTGTAGCATTTTCAAAAGTCCTTTGGATATTTAAAAAATGAAGCCTGAGGAACCATGTCACTGTAGAAGCCCACTTGCCAGGCTGTTTACTGCTATTTGTTTTATGAAATGCGTATCATATGCTTCCATAGAGCTAGTAGTTTGAAAGTTATAGAGATTCACATAGACTCTGCCTTTTGTTGCTGTGTAGCATTGTTTATGCATTTTCTCTAAGCTTATGGTTGTAATTATATTTGTGATAGAACGTATATAGCAATTGATACAGCTGAACTTTTCTCTTGGTTTCTCCTTCAGCATGAGCAAAGTTAATCTTTCAACAGCCAGGCCCAGACAGGATGCACCAAGGTTCTATAAAATGCAATTTACAAGGAGTGTAAGGACCATTATTTCACTTTTTAGTGTAAGAATATACTGATAAGTATCTGACCATGCTGAGTGCAAATCAGTAGTAAATTGCTAGAAAAGGCTGTAATTTACATGAAACATGATGAACCAAACAACCTGACAATAACTGTGTTTCAGTGTTTTTTTATTTTAATTTTTTTCTTCTTCCTGGGGAAATCAAAAGCTGCTATTTCTTATTTGTGGATTGTGAACTTAGTTTTCTGAGCATTTGAGGTGGTATTCACATGCAAAAGAGGTAGTACATCCATTTCCACCTGTTGTGTCTTTCCTTGGAAAACAAAACTTATTCTAATTGTTTACTGGACACATCAAAAGGAAGAAAAAATTAACTTAAGCTCTGTCAGTAGCAGTGAAAGACGGCCACCTTCATCAGGTATAAAATGATATATATATTTTTAAACTTTAATCTTTCTTCCCTGACAACATTAGAAAGAGCTTTATTATGACCAGTCAAGCTTCATTTCAGCTGCTCAGTCTGTCTTACGTGTTTGAAAAGTGAAGTCCATGCTGAAAATGATATCTAATTTTCAGTGTATATAGCTGTTTACACCACATAGTGTTTTGGAACTTTAAACTTATGCATTTGAGAGATTTCTGTCACTGGGACAAGAATGTTAAACTATCAATTTACTGTTGCAAAAAGGAAATAGTCAGAAATGGAGGAAAAAAAAAAGAGATTTAATTGATGCCATGTGGAATCGGTAATCTGTAAATGTCATCAGGTGGTTTTAAATCATTACTGTGAAATGTGATGAAGGCATAAAAAACTTCAAAACTGACAAAATGAATACACTGATTGTTAGGAGATACTCAGAACATCCTATGAAATCCACATTGCGTTCCAGTCTAGCAACTGTCAGGCAATAGGATGTTAGCACTTTCTGCTTTTGTGTGGTTATCTAATTTAAATTACCAATATTGCATATATATGTGTGTGGTGTTGTCTGAATTACATGTATGTGAAAGAGCACAGGTTTTAGTCCAGATACAGAAAATGTCTAATTTTCTCCAGCTTAGGTTTAGATTTGTATTTCACATTTGGTGTCGTTTAATATCATTTAGGTGATGTGTGAAAATATGAGAATAAATAAATATGGCCAGCAAGACAGTGCTCACACTGAACATTTCACTACAGAGATGAAACACTTAAAAGTGCTTCAGGCAAATAAAATTCAGAACATAACGCAATGTGTATAGTAGCATGTTAGAGAATGAAAATGGTTTGGATTCTTTGCTGAACTACATATGGTATACCTTCTTATATGAGTTCCAGGGTAAATTAAAACTAAGAAACTTAAAATATGCATTTACTCTGTAACTTGCTTCAGTTTTTTTAGTAATTAAAAAAGCTGAAAAAGTGATTGAAGATAAAATTTTAAGTTAAATATGTTTTAATTTAATATTTGTCACTTTTCTGCTCACTGACAAATGTGGAAGAGAAACAAGAAATCATTCATTCATATACTTTTTTTGTGTCATGGCCAGGGCAGAAAGGAAGGACTCTTATACTCAAGTTGTATTTTCTATTTATGGATGTAAATGGCCACATGAATCTAGGAGCAGAGCAATCAAGCCCTGAATTTTGGTTAGATATTCCAATCTAGCCACAGCCAGTTGGTAGTTTAACCACTTAACAATTTTGTTGTACCCTTTGTTTCTAATTTTAAATCTCTACAGACTGGAGGACATGCTTTCATTCAGTTATAGAGTGTCTAGCTTATCTTCCTTTTAAAACTGTGCTTCAACAACTGTTGCTTTCTGTAGTAATGCTGACACAAACAATCTTGTGCCCTTCATTCATTTCATCCCCTCCCATTTGTTCCTGCATCCATACCACATTTTCTGCTAGTTTATGGGGCCTTGCAATAGCATAGGCTCAGCTGGAGAACTAATACCAGTTAAAAATAACCCAGGCAGATAAAAAAGTGTTGAGTTTTAATGTAATTTGTTTCACTTCAAAATCTCTTAAGCAGTTGAGCTTAAGGGACTGGTCTGGGCACTGTGATATATACAGAGGGTTGAAAGAATATGGCCAAAAATAGTTTTCATTAAGTAAGTCCCAAACAGTTGGGTGGCTTCCTTAGAGTGTGTAATTCTTTTCCCATTCACTGTTACATTCACAATCCCAGTGGACTTGATATTGCAACTGCTTTACCTAAAACTGTTCTTGCCAATCAGTAGGAGATCAGTCCCATTTATTTGATATTGCTGACTGACATTAAATCATCCACGTAGTGACTAATAAATAAAGATATTATTAAACTTGTTGGTAAATAAAAGTTAACATGTTCTATAAATATACACTGAAGTATAATTAAATGTTGATCAAGCTTTTACAAACCCAGAATACAAAATCATATATCTGTTCTTTCTTGAGGAATGAAATAGCAGAAGGTTTTAGCCTTTTTCTTTTTTCCAGGTGTAGAGCTGAATTCATTGCGCCAAATGAAGATACAGAGATCTATGACAATGCTTACAGATGTCCGACAGCTCATATCAAGTGGAGGGAGCGTGAATCAAAAGAATGATGAAGGAGTGACCCTGGTGAGTGGGAATATGTAATCATCACCGTGTGAATATGCATGTACTGCAACTGTGTGCTGATGAGGATGTTTGCAAGGCAATTCTCTAAGACTCGAAATGAGGTTATGCGAGAATTTGGTCCTCATCTGGCTTTTTGAAAATAGGTATGTGTCCGTGCCATGTATAGATTGTGAACTAGGCTAGTGCAACATCCATGTCTTAATGACAATTTTCTCACTCTTAGCCTCTAAATATCAAACAATAGGCAAAAAAAAAAAAAAAAAAAAAATTAAGAAATTGGCATTGTAATTTAGAACTGCAGCAGATACTTGTGGTCTCTGACATGCTAAGATAGGGCCTGAAACTTCATTCAGTGATTCCTGTTTTAAGTTCATATTTTCTGGCTGAGCCAGGCTAAAACACTGTTTCATGAAGCTATCCTATCTTGATTCAGTGTAATGAAGCATCCACCATATCAGTGGATAAATATTCCTTCTCCCAAATTTGCATGTTATTTATAGTCATTGGGTCTCATTATGCTTTTTTTCTGCTGATAGATCTTCTATCCCTTTGTTTTATTCAGGAATGATACTTCTTCTGCTGTCAAAATTTTTAAAATAGTGTAATAAAATAATTTTGAAATGAATATATTTTTCACTAGATAGTATGTCTGTGGGATGTTCTCTTTGCATATAAAATCTTCAACATTATTATTAATCAGTAAATGGTCATCAGATGCATTATGATACTGAATAACTTAAAAATTCTTTTGTGTTTTTCTGCATATATTGTACTAAAATAATTGGAAAGGCACATATTACTGAAAATTATTATTATTTCAACATTTATGCTGAATTGCATTGCATGATAATGAATTGATATGCTGAATAATTAGTATTTAATTCCATATTTTAATACCTGTGGAGTGTTTAAACTGTAAGTGAAACAGTGAGCAGCCTCATATCTGGGCTTGCTGAATCCAGCCAGTAGCTCTGTCTATACTGAAAGCTATAACTTTTGGGGTGGCCAGTCCAAGGCAGTTAACTGCAGTTAAAAAAGGCAGGAAAGCAGGAGAGGGGTGGGAAGAAACAACACAACTTTTAATTTAATTCATAAAAGCATTAATTTCACTTGCAGTTTTCCAATACAATTAAGCTGAACTGCTAAATCACAGTATAATGCAAAGTTGTTTCTGTTGTACTTTACTCTTATTGCTACTTTAGTCTGAATTGGCTTAGGTAAACTGAGTTATGAACTTACCTAACTATCACTGTATAAAAACTTTTCTGTAGTTAGCTGGAAGAGCTGAAATGCATGTTGGAAATCTGTTCAACAGTACTGCAAATACTAGGAGGAAAGCATTGTGGTTAGCTTGATTTTTGTTGTTTTCTTGGTAGGATGTTGACAAAGGGTTCATTTCTTGCACGAGCAGTTTTTATGTTAAACTTCGATTTTTTGAACTTTTTTCATAGCCTTGCAACAAGTAGCTGCAGAGTGGATCATTTTGATTTTGAGATTTCTATTATGTGAAACTTTTGTCTGACAAACTGCTGGGAAGTCCAGATTTTGTTAAACTGCTTTGTGTCTGTTCATGGTTGTGGAGTCAGCGAGTCTGTGATAGCTGTATGTGTATCAAAGGATTCTGGGAATAGTTTTTTGTTGCTCTACATCTATATGTACAGAGAAAACAGCAAATACCTCAGTTGTAAGTAGCAAATAAGATTTGTTTTATCTTGACAGAATATATGTATAAGTTAATGTGTAAGTTAAGGTGAATCAGGCAAGAAATTGATGCCATAAATACATAAATGCATACATTCTCATAGATTCATAGCATCTACATATATGCACATGCAATACAGATAGAAAATGACATATGACAAAATTACTTTTTCTGCTAAATTCTCCTATAATATTTTTTTTCTTTGAAAGATTTCAGTCATAAATTATTTCCTTTGTCCTATGATCTTTTAAACTACTTTTAAATAGCACCTGTCAAATTGATCTCTGAATAAAAAATGTAATTTCTTCTGTTAAACCAGCAGAAAAGCTGAAGCTATGTCAAATTACGGGAAAATTTTGAGAGGTTTGTACATTTAAAATTAGAGCATTTATAGTGTATGTAATCAGTGTTCTGCCTCCAGGGCAAAGGTATCCTGCCCCCTTTCCAGGGGAAGATTTTTGAAGAGTTGTAATGCGTTTCATCCCTCTACATCAGGCACATTCATAGAGAAAACCTTATACATACTCTGCATGTGCAGCTGAACCAGAAATAGGAAATAGTAAATACTACAGTAGTTTTCAGTACCTTATCACTTATACTGTATTTTCTACTTGGAATGACACTCCATGAGCAAATACAGCTACCTTTGAGTAACTTTGTTCCTGCTTTAGCAGCAAGTTGCACTACTTGACCTGCTGAGGTGCCTGCTGACCTGAGTTTCTGTCATTCTGTTGCTGCATTTTCTGCCCTCTCTCTGTTCCATTCTACTCTGAAATTAAGCTTACTGATACAGAAAGTCGACTAAAATCATTAAAACAAATACCTCTTAATTAAGTACCTAGGGAAGGAGTACAAGTGACAAGTAAAATATCTGTGGTTTAAATTTGAGAAAGTATTTTTTGAGACTGATTTTCTGCTGCAGGCTCCATTGGCTTGGTTTGACTGTGTGTTAATGAATTAATTTCAGAGTAAAATAGTGTCAGCTTACATCTTAGGTATTTGAACTGCCACAAAAGAAAGTAGGTCTAGGTCAAGCTCTGTTGAAATGTATGAATCTACCTGGGCTCATGAAGTTTGTGAATGTGTTTGAAAGGATATTTGCTTGAAATTGTATGAAAAGTATCTAGTGAGACTAGATTGTGTAAGTAGTTCTCAATAAGCTAACATTCTTATTTTTTGGTGAGTTTTGTTTATAAATGCTAAAATAGGTTCTGCAGGTTTTCTAAATAGGTTTTCTAAACTGTTGTTATTACATGTATATTTTGTATTCATTGTTATTGTGATTTAAGTCTGTGGGGCAGCTGAGATATGCAGTAGCATGTCACAGGTTTTTCTGAATTCTTTAAACTATTGAGATTCTTTTATATTGCAGCTTCATGTGGCCTGTGCTAATGGGTACAAGAATGTTGCATCTCTGATACTGGATCATGGGGCTGATCTCAATGTAGTGGATAATCAGTACTGGACACCCCTACATTTAGCTGCAAAGTACGGACAGGTAAAGCATAGTTTTTTCACCTGTTTCTCTTTTCTTTCTGGTAGTCTTCTGTAGCAATAGCAAATACTTTCAAGTCAGGGAGAGTGTTCTGGTTTTAATATGAAAAGCTTACACATTTCTGTACAGTAGGTGGCACCTCAAATGGCAGGTGAAGTTTGCAATTGAAAGTGGCTAAGTGAACAAAATTCAGTGAGAAGCCAGGGGCCAGTTGTGCTAGTCAGTGTACAAGCACAATAAGTACATGGGGAGGAAAATAAATAAAGTAACATTGCACTTTTCCTCACTAAAATTAACAAAATACAGAGCAAATATCTTTGCTTTGTAGTGTTAATGAATAATACAATTTGGAGATACCTTATTATCATTATAGATAATTTGCCACCTTTATTTACAAAATAAATACAGCTTTCATATGCATTCTGTTTGCAAGAAACAAGTAAATAAATTAAATTCCAATGATCTTAAGGTCCCTTTCAACCCTAACTGTTCTATGATTCCCTAATTAGATATCAGGGAAAGTATCTCATCCAGTAGTGAAGCCATTAGGGTGTTTTTAAAATTTTCTTTCTTAGGATAATAATTTTGAAACAATTATTAGCCTTAGCATGAATTTGTGTGCATGAATGTTTGCAAATACACAGAATGCAAAAAATGGAAAGAAAAACCCCACAAAATGAAAAAGACCTACAGTTTTTGGCTATTTATAAGAATATAACAGTAATAGAGAAGGTACTAATTTACCTGGAAAAAGAAAAGAATAATCTACTGAAATTTTAAGTTTATAATGAGAAAACTGAATTTGTATCTGTGCAGAAGAAAACTTCTAAAGAATAAAGGCCCTGAAAGCTTCTTGTTACAAAGCTCAGATTGTAACTTAATACATGATGTAAGTGGATTACAATAAGCTTACAATTGCTCCATCTTCTACAGTAAATTATATGAGAAAATATTGGAGCAAAGATACATTGTCCTGAGTGAGCTAAGCATGTGAAAGACATCACACCCACACCTTATAATCAAACCTGGCTTGTAGAGACACATTGATAATAGCGAAAGCAGTTTTATTTAGGATGGCTTTCTTCTCAACCAAGTTTAGCCAACTACAACTTAAATACAAAGTCAAAGCTGTGTCTTGTCTAATGTGAAGAATTGCCTCTAGAGCGCAATTCAGACAAATCTAGGAGGTGCATTTAAAATAGGTGGAATGAATCATTACTTAGAGGTCTGACCTTCCCTGATTATAGGGGTCGTGGGCAACTAGCATATGTTAGAGGTCTTAAACATTTTAAAATTTTACAGGAGGAATCCAGACCAAAGTGTGGGGCAAATGAGCCAAAGGATGGGTCAGTTGCCCACTGGATTTGCTGTTTCTCCCCAGTCGTCATGAAGGGGACATGTAGTTGATGTCTTATTCTTAGACAGCATAAATCTGCACAGAATGAATCCTACAGAGGGAGTAGAGTTAAATACTCATAGCAATACCTTTCTTATCAGAAGCAAACCATAGCAGTAGGTTGTTGCATTGTTTCCAAACAGGGAATACCTAAGAGTTTTAAGTGTCAGTAGGTATTAGCTGATGTTCAAAAATATAAATCTGTACCTTTGTTTAGATGTGTTTAGAATATTACTAGTGAGTTTGAAGGTTATGTACAGGTTATGGCTACTGAGTAAAAGATAAGGCTGAGGCTACTGCCTGAAGGTCAGTTTTTCTGTTTATAAGATAAGGATCTGCCTTGCAGGAACAGATTAGGTTACCTGCAAGTGCAACGGGCTCTTCCCCCCCGCCCCCCATTTTTTGTATCTACTGAAGTACTACCAGCTGCAAACATGAAAAAGATAATAGTTATAGCATTAAAAAATAGGCATAATTTAAAGCACGATTATTCTGAATTTCCAGGACTGGTGTCATTTTCTTGTCTTCAATTATTAGGGCTAAAAGCAAGTCTTTGTTTTTAATGCACACTGAGATTCTAACATTACACCAAAATGGATATTATTGAGGTCAGAGTTGCTTACCTGAATTTTATGTCAATAAAATGATGGAATATAATAACCTCTTCAACACACATGCAAATCTGTATCAGTAACACACAAAATCATCTTCAAAGTAAGATTACAAGGGCAGCAAAACTAACCTCAAGAAGTTAGAATATGCCAGGGTTGACTAGTAATGGACATATACATTCTGTTATTGTTACATTGTTACATATTGTTACGTTCTGATATTAAATACTGTTATTGATGGCAGTTCAAACTCCCTTGTCTCATTCACATGCAGCATGGGGAGTGCTGGTGTCTCTTGCCTGTGCACACCAGAATGGGGCACACATCATCACTTGGGTACCACACTGCGCATGCTAGCACTGACACCAACTGCACAAGGGCAACTAGTATTTCTCAGGGTGGCCCCCTAATTTGAATTTCGCACAGCGATCACTCTGTGAACAGCTGGTAATCTGGCATTGGTAGTGCTGTCCCCCCTGGACATCTTCCAGGCTGCTGTGATCAGGAGAAAACACACTCGCCCTCCCTGTGGTGGGAATAGGCTGCAGTTCTGACATTTGCCTTGGGTACTTTGGCACAGTTCCCAGGCACAAGCCGTTTCTTTGCTGTTTATTACAGAAATGTCACCTTTCAAACCAGCTATCAGAGGCATGCAGGTCAGAGCTGACTCTCTAGTAGCTTAAACACTACCTCTCCCAAAATTTCATCCTTGGGGGATGCTTCTTGTCTCTAAACTATTAAAAATTGCAAAATAAAAGAAGGCTGGGGATTAAGCCAGGCAAGAGTCTGGCTCACATTCATATTGTTTAGAGCTAGTTTCCTCTATAGGAGATTAGTTTTGTTTGTAGAGAGCTGGTTGGAGTGGTCCAAAGCAGAGTCAGGAACAGAGCTAATAGTTAAGCAGTGTGGATTATAAGGGATACTTAAGCTTGCTCCATTGCACTCTCTAACTTAGCAAGACAGATTTAGCCTCTGGCTTTGAGATTTAACAATTTCATAATGTCTAAAAAAAGGGTAAGAGAACTGTCGAACTGCTGACTGTACCTCTCCAAGAGTAACTCCTGCACTAGCAAGGATTTCTTCCTGTCAATAAATTGAAAATATCCCAAATAGATAAACCCCATTTTGAGATCTCAGATGTCTACCTCATGTTTCTGAGCATGGTATATACATCCTGTGTAATTTTCAAAATTTATGTGGGGATTTGCTGTTTGATAATTACATTCTTCCTTAACACATGTTTGATTGGCTGGTTTGCTTGGACTGAATCATACCCCTCTGTCTAGTTAGTTCATCCAAACACAGTATTTCTTTCATATTGTAGAAGGGACTCTGTGCTTCTTGCTGAAGTCTGAGAGAACATACCTTCTTACTATGTGATCTACTTAGCTTCTTGTTACCAAAAGACATTAGTCATTTGACTCAACTGTGAACTGCAGTTTCATTTTCCTTTATTTAAGTGCATGTTGGCCTCGAAATAGAAAAAAATACACATCCATTATTAGAATATGCTTTGATGTATATGGAGTGTCTGAACTAATTGTAGGAAGTGGTATTTAATCTCATTCATGTTTTGCCATTGCCACAGCAGTTCCTTTGAATGCAATTTCTGGACTTTGGCAAACACATTCCACAAATCTTTTCAGTGAGAAGAGCCTAAAGAAGGGAGTGCTTGTTTGGTATTTCAAAAAGAATATAGTTGCACAGGGAATACATATCTTCCCTGTCAAGCAGTTGGAAGCTTTCAATTATGGTCAGAAAATCCTCTAGAGAATGTCTTATCCAGACATATCTCACCCTTGTTTCTTTAGTCTTTTTATTCATCTTGGTCATGTGTGACTGTACGCAGGTAGAAGAGCAGCATTTTCCTTCAGATCAAGTTACACTCATTTCCTTCAAGCAGAGAGACCACTTCGGGATTTCTGCCTGTGATACCTTTCTTTCACTATCAGTATATGTAGACAGTTTCTATATATGATTCAAATGCTAATTGTGCGTACAGACCACTAAGGCCAAAAAAAGCTAGATTCACACAATACCAAATTATAAAAAAATAGATTTACAAGTTTGAATTTCATATACAGACTAGGGACAACTTTAATCTACAAAATTGCTATAAAATATGTTTTTAAAGCTGAGATGTACACAGACTAGACTGTATACTTGTTTGGTTATTGCAGGATCTCAGTGATCAAAACAAATTTTATTTTCCTTGAAATACCAGCTATAGTAACTTCCTCTCATATACAAGAGGCATATATGAAAAAGAAGTCTAATAAGACTGTTCAGGCACAAATTTTGAGAAGTGCCAGATTATGATCCTCTGTGTAGTATTATTATATAACTTGTAGGAAGATAACTTGTAAGCATCTTCATTCACAAGATCACATAATATTTTTTCCTGATTTATTTTTTTCTCCATCTAATTTCCTGGTGGATTATAAAATAGAAATTTAGGTTATCAGTCTTGAAGTAAAGACTGCTGAAGTCTTTACTTCAGCTGTAGAAAATCTTTTAAGTAACCTTTGTCACTTATATAGCTGAAAATGGTATTAGGTTGTCCTTCTTTACTTGAACTATATCCAGAGGTTTAAAAAGCATACTGTTAGGTCATATAGCTTAAACATGTTAGCTGCAGAAAAGTAGTGATGACATTTGGGGGACCTGGGTTCCATTCCAAGCTCTGTGTATAAAACAGTCTATAACAGTTCCTTCCTCCTGCATGTAACCTTATTTGTCCCATTACCTCCAGCCTGTTCCATTCTTTGCTTTATTCTGTTGCCTTATTGTCCCATTCATTTGCCTGGCTTCATGTCCTTTCCTTACATGTTTTATCCCAACTCTAATCTCTTTGCACAGCCAGTTTCTGGCCCTCCTCCTCTCCCTAGTTCTCATCCAAGCTTTCTCTTTTCTCTACTTTGGCTTCATGCCAACCTTCCTGCTCTTCTGTTATCCCTTTTTCCCACTTGCTTACAGTCCCAATCTCCCTTGTTCAATCTCACTGTTTTTTCCACACTGTGTAAATTCTTTAATTTTCTTTTCTGCTTAGGCTGTCTCTCCCTACCTCCTGTCTCCTTGCCACATCTCTCTTCTTCCCTTTCACTTCAATTATTTCATGCTGTTAGTTCCAAAGCCCATAATTTTATCCATGCTCTGCTCTGTTTTCCCCCCTCCACTTCTTCTATCCTGCTGCTAGTCTCATTCCTGCAACCTACTTTTTCTAATCTGTTCCACTTTGCTGACTACAGGTGGTTATGGTCCCCTTTTTTCTGCACTCAAACAGGAAAAAAATATCTTCCTCATCTATACCATATTAAGAAGGGAGATTTGTAATGAGTTTCAGCCATCATTTTCTGTGTCTAGAGCAGTACTGTGGATCACATTTGCAATCACAGAGAAAATGCTATTTAGCCTCTGAACAGTATTGCTCTTATTGAAGGGTTTATGTATGAGGCTTGGGCTACAAGGGAGACTCAGTCTTCTAAGGCATGTTATTATGCAATGGAGAACAAGTATACGATCCTCAAAACTCAATCCACAGTGACTCTTAATAATTTAATAATTACTTTACTAGCTAATGTTGAGAGTCTCTGTCTTGGAATTTGCTTTGTTTGTTTCACTCCCCAGTAGCTTAAAGTCCCTAACCTACACTTTTGTTCTTAATGTCCTTGCTGCTTAGTGAAATGCCTATTATTACCACATTCCATTAGTTAAATAGCCTCCAGTGTTTTTCTAAGGAGTTTTATTACTCCATGACTTACCTGATAATTTTTTTACTCTATGACTTGTCTGATCTTATTTATTCAATCTGCTGAATATATAACTAGCATGAAGTTACAGTGCTTCTGTTTCAGAAGCTTAGTAATGATAGTAATAGTAATAATAAAAATTGAAACTACTTCCCTGATTTATTTTTCTTTTTTAATTGCAAATCTGTGGGTGGATTGCAAATCCAAATGAATTTTTAAACAGGGCCACTGATACTGATTAGACTAGCATTTAAGGCTACAGTGGACCGTACTAGCAAAAGTGGGCTCTTTGATTTACCCATTATAATAAAAAAACTGTCTTGTAGGCATCTGGTGGCTGATTTTTTTAAAGGTTTGACACTTGGCTATATATTGACAATTTTTCAAACAGACAACATAAGGAATATTCTCAGCCCACAGAATTTATCTTCTGCCTAATACAGTATCTTCAAATCATACAAACAGAGCTCACAAGGGTCAAGCAATATATTTTCCCACACCCTGCTTCCAGAAGTGCTTAATTTTTGGTTAATTTATTTTTCTGCTTAATTAAGAAAAAAAAAAAACCTAACCCAAAAACAACACCCCAAAAAAAACAAAACCAAAAATTCCCCCAGGCTCAAGCACTTACAGGCAGCAGGCCTAGCAAATTGGCCAACAAAAATCACACATTGAGGTAAGCATGCATTTTTCCAACCCAGTGAAGCAAAGTATAGCCTTATGAGCAACTGAATACTGGTTCTTAGGAGTGCAGATGTAGGTCATCCTACTCAGTGAAGACTGGAGATTATAATGATGTAACCAGTGGTATTTCATGTGTTCTGCCTAGGGGTTTTGTTGTGTTTAGTGAATAAACATCTTAGATATTAAAATAATACTTGGGGATTTCACTGTGTCAATCACACAATAGTGTGAGATTGATGATCCAAAATTATACTGATTTAGGTCTAAGGTTCTTGATCCACTAGAGATAATGGAGTGGGAACCTGAGAAGTGACAGGAGGTGGAAGGAAATTGCAGGAAGAGGGTGGGGAAGCTTTATTCAAAGAGAAAGGAGGAATAGATGTCAAGAAGGAAAAAAAGAAAAATAGTGTGTCCCATAAAAGGGATCAGAGCACCAATAAAGGAGTGGAAGAAAACAAGTTGGGGAGATACATGTGGGGAGCTGGGAGTCTCGGATACAGGGAACAGAGAAAGAGGCCTGAGGAATAAGAAATTATGGTGGGGGCTGAACAAAAGGTTGGTGAACCAGGTCACTAAGGATGGTAGGAAATGTCCAATGTTGAAACAGAAAGAGAGGAGTGGAGAACTGAAGAGAAATGTTGGTTTTGACAGAGAAGAAAAGTAAGACTGAAGGAATTTACTGTTTAAGGTGCATGCAAGTTGGATGATGCATATTCATTGCTGTGCAAAATCGCACATCAGGACATTTGCATAAAACCTTCAGCTTTCTAAATTTACAACTTAAGCAGGTATTTCTCCAATGGTAAAGAAAAGGGACTAAGGGATTTGAGAAAGTGGCACTGGGGCTTGGATAATAAGAGTTCAAAGCTCAGTCAGAGCCAGCAAGTTATGCTTTGCAGGTGCTGGCACAGATGTAGCATCTTGTGCATAGTTTCAGAGGGAAATATTTGACCAGGTGGGAGAGGAGGGCATTTTTCAGAAGCACTGATTCTTCTCCCCAGCTGATTCACTAGCAGTAAAACTAATATTGCTTGAGAGCAGTTTGGAGCTGCCTTTGCAGTCTCAAGTGCTTAGGGAGATTCTTGAGGAATCTCTATTACTCCCTCATGCCCCATATTTTCTACAGTGTCACTGAAGTCACTTATATGTGGCAACAGGCCTCACAGTCTGTCAGCTGGCCGACACTGGTGCTCCTAAGCCTGTCATTTAGGAAACTGAGCATGGGGCTAACATTTAACATGTGTGAAAACTTAGCCCCATTTTTGGCATGGGGAGACTGTATTTGAAGGAGTTATAATTTGCCTATTCCAGTAAATTTATTTATGCTGCCCTCTGTCATTTTACAGCTTTTTATTTTCAGTGTTGCATTACATGATTCATTAAAGAACTGTTCAACTCCAATGCTCCCCTGTCCGGTCAGTGTTTTCTCTGTTCCTTAATGCATGTTTTCTAACTACTTAGATCACAGGTTGCTCCTATTAATGTGAGTTGCACTTCATTTCCTTCTAATACTTCCTTTGAGGACTAAAGCTCAAGTTCACAGTAGGCAGGCAGCATTTTCTCCTACTTTGCTATTTTGGAAAAAAACACAATAGCTCCTTCTGGTGTAACTGTGATAGTCTGCTTGCACATCTGATCGTGTATTCTGTCTTGTCTATCAAGTTGAATTTCTACATGCGCAAACCCCCTTTTAATCTTGCATTTGCAAAACTCTAATTAGTATAACCTCTCTTTATATATTTTCACTAAGAATTTTTCATGTCCATAGATATTCAAACTGTTCAAAGTTTATTAACAGATTGATTATAATGGAGAAAAAGATGTCTTTTCTGGAAAAGTCATGGGTGACCTTTGCCACATTACATAGAATCACAGAGTGTTTGAGGTTGGAAGGGACCTCTGAAGGTCATCTAGTCCAGCCCCTCTGGTCAAACAGGGCCACCTAGAGCAAACTTCCCAGGACCATGCCCAAATGGCTCTTGAATGTTGCCAAGGATGAAGACTACACACCTCTCTAGGCAACCTGTGCCAGTGCAAGGTCACTATCACAGTGAAACAGTGTTTCCTGATGTTCAGGTGGAACCTCCTGTCTTTCCCTTTCTGCCTGTTGCCTCTTGTCCTGCCATTTGGCACCGCTGCAAAAAGTGCCTGGCTCTGCCTTATTTACACTGTCCCTTCAGGTATTTATCTGCATGGATAAATCTCCCTGAGCCTTCACTTCTCCAGGTTGAATAATTCCAGCTGTCTCAGCCTTTCCTCATATGTGAGGTGCTCCAGTCTCTTATCTCATCTTAGTGGCCTTTTTCTGGACTCTGCATGTCTCTCTTGTGTTGAGGAGCCCAGAACTCAATGCAGTACTCCAGGTATGGCCTCACCAGTGTTGAGAAGAGGTGAAGGATCAACGCCCTTGACCTGCTGCCACCATTCTTCCTAATGCAGCTCAGGATAACATTAGCCTTCCTTGCAGCCAAAGCACATTGCTTGCTCATGTTGGTGTCTACGAGAAACTCCAGGTCCTTTTCTGCAAAGCTCCTTTCCAGCCAGGTGGCCCCCAGCATGAACTGCTGCGTGGGGTTGTTCCTCCCCAGGTTCAGGAATTTGCACTTCCCATTGTTGAACTTCATGAGGTACCCATCAGCCTTTTTCTTCAGCCTGTTGAGGTCCCTCTGGATGGCAGAACGAGCCTCTGGCATATCAACCACTCCTCCCAGTTTGGTGTCATCTGCAAACTTGCTGATGGTGCACTCTAGCACATTGTCCAGATCATTAATGAAGATACTGAACAGGATTGGATCCAGTACTGATTCCTGGGGTACACCACTAGATACTGGCCTCCTCCTAGACTTCTTGCCACTGACCACCACCCTCTGGGCCCAGGCATTAGGACAATTTTCAATCCACCTGAATGAGGGAATGGTGGCGCATTACGTGTTTCTTTGTTTGGCAAGAATCACATCAGAACAGGCTGTGAATGGAGGTTTACAATGTAGCTTTGCAGTTAATTTGAAGATTTCCTTATGAGTATAAGGTGCAGCCTAGAAAAAGCGGGGAAAGAGGTATTCCAAAATGTATTGATGGCCAAAGTCACATACTGATGTGAGATGGGTACTGGAGTCTGAATACTGAATGAATGGGAATTGGTAAAGCATAGAGGGTCTATGAAGACCTTTGAAAAAGAGGGTAAGCAGCTTCTGGCTAAGTGAGCAAACAAGGACCTGGGAGGAATCTAAAAAGTAGGGCTTTTAGATTAAAGGGCGGAGGTGAGAAAATATTCCTCGCAGCAGCATTCTCAACAGTCAAAGGGCAAGATATCCAGTAAGAGATGTCAGAGAGAGAGAGAGAAATTATAATTTGGACAGAACACCAAGAAGAGAGAGAGACATGCTATATTTGTACAGAAAAAGTAACTAAGTTCGTGTTTCATGAAGGAGGGTACTCAGAGGTAAGTTCTGTAAAGAAAAAAGTAAGGTCTAAGGGATTTCCTGGTGTCCTGTCAAAAGGCACTGAATGAGTAATTAAGGACATAAGAGTAGAAGCAAGACAAGTGGTATTTTTTAAGTAGATGTTTTAAACAATTGCCATTACTGGTAGTTTTCTGCACAGTGAGTCATCACATTCACTTTTTTTTTTTTTTTTTTTTTTAATAAAAATTGGCAAAGACAACACTGGAAACTACGAATCTATATGTATATCTTACCATAGTCATATCTACTTTATTTGTAACTCTGCAATTGAAATACCTTTGGATAGTGGTAATTTGCTATAGTTTTTCTACAAATATTTCTACTATCAGGCACAGTTCTGAAGATACGGCAACTGGATTTTAAAATACTCCATCTAAAACATAAATGAATGAGGTTAAAACTAGCACAGACAGCTTTGTGTATCCAAAGCAGGTAATTGAAATTGCTGGTGACCTGAATATCTTGGTGACATGCATCAAGGATTCCTAGCTGGAGATATTTCATTGGCAGCAGGAAGCATTGGTATTGGAGCATGGGATTTCTTGTGGCACAAATCCAAAACTTTGGTAGCCCAAAAAGCTGTGTATTGTTACTAAACTGAAAGTGCATTTAAACCCCCCGTCCTTTCATACAACCACTACCACTTTTCAGAATGGCTGTTAACAAGATTATGCAACTGCTGCTGATTTAGTGAGCTCAATGATTAAGCAGGTTCCATTTTTTTCATAATGAAAAAACACAGGGACATATATGTTGAGAGTTCTCAGTTGAAAGCAAGGCTAATTGGATTTGGAAATAAACCTGTTATGGCTTCCTCCCTGCTTCTACAGTTTGCTGAATTTCCTGCTGTTACTGACAGAATGGAAAGCCAGCATTAGAAAGCTGAGGAGATCAAAATCTCTTTTTTTATACAGAAATTTGTAACGATATTTTCCTGGCTTTCTGTGATTAGAAGCTTGGGGGTTTTGCTGGTTCTTTTTTTTTTTTTTTTTTTTTTGCATTTAACTCATCCTTCTTATCCTGGTCTTTTGTAGTAAGTTGTCTCCTGTGTACTGATTTCATACTGAGTTTTATTATTTTTATTATAATTTCTTTTCTGGTTAGCCTTTACTTATTTATTTATTTAGTGCTTGGTTTTGTGCCAAATTTCTATCCTTTCCCTTAGCTGCCTTCCAATTCACGTCTCATTTATCTGTTGCTTTCTTCTGCTCTGAATAATCCTTTTTTTTCTGAACAGCTTATTTTCCCCTGTGCTCATCCCATCCCACCCTGTTTGTTAATTTATACTTGCATATATAATTAGCATATATACAAAACTGCAAACAGTTCTCTCATTTAGTTGAGTTCTGTGTTCACATTCTAATTGTGTTTTTTGCTCCTTGCACAATTTCTTACTCCTTTCTGACCAACCAGTTTATCAGGGTAGATAGACATTACTACAGCCTTTGATAAAGAAATATCTCTAAAAACTTTGGTTCAGTTGGTAGAAGAGCTCACTACAAACAGGTGCTAGCAGCATCCTTGTAGTAATTGAAAAATGTATTTTAGACTCTTTCATTATATGATACTCTACCTTAATCTACTGTACTATAATTGCTACCCTTACTAATATGTTAAATGGATTTGGTAAGCATAAAATAAATGTGCCAATTTCTACTACTGGCAGTGAACAGACTTACTTCCATGATGGTTCTGAGTCCCTTTGGCAGTGATGATACACAATTGTTGAATTAGTTAGGCACAAAGAAATATTTGTGATCTAAGTTATGATAGGAGGTGAGGGAGGGCAAGGTTTTTTCTGTACTGATAGGGATCTGTTTACATGTGTAAAGATGGAGGGAGTGGAGTTAGGCTGAGGGTACACTGAAATCATACAAGAACTGTATTTTATTCTGCCTCATGATTTATACAAATTTGTACAGTGATTGCATAAGATGGCATTTTGGAGGTGTTGTCTGTGGTTTATTTTATTATTTCAGCTAGTACAGGAAGGAATGAATAAACTGAATGATAGGCATACTGCTCCTGTCCTACTTCTGCCATTTCAAACACCTTTGGTTTTGCTCATTTTAGACCAACCTTGTGAAGCTGCTTTTGATGCACTGGGCAAATCCCAATCTTCTTAACTGCAATAATGAGAAGCCTTCAGGTAGGTGAAAAATTATGTATATTATGTATGTACAAGTTACTGTGACGCTGTTTTCTTCCCTTCTTGCTTTCTTAGTTATACACACAGAGGCACACATATATATGTGTATACATATAGTTTATATAGTGTGTAGGGTTATATACACATATTCATGTGTGTATATATGTTTTTCTGTGAACTGCTAGTCATGATCATGCAGGACGTCATATCAAGCGATAGCATGTTCTTCCACTTGTTGCATTCCCTGTTTATTTTTAGTTATGTTTCTTCCTTGTAAGTTCTTCAGTGCCTTGGTGGTAGCTGCATTTATACTTCCTTGGTGACTTCTTACTGACTTCCTTTCTCTGTCTCAACTGATGATAGTACATAGCTTCATGAACTGGTATCTCTATAGCTGTTGACTGAAAACAAGTTCACCATCCAGTTTTGAAGTGTAACCCCTGTTGTTTCCACAGAAGAATGCACCTTCTTAGACCAGATAGCCACAGGGAGCTGAAGTGTTGTCTCTAAAGATAATAGAATTATTGACTACATTAGGTTGGAAGGTTCAGATCAACTGGTCTAATGCAGTGATCAAAGCAGAGCTGATGTCAGTAATGCTAGAGAGCAGTATGAAAAAGAAGAAACATGATTGTTCAACCTTCTCTGCGTAGGATAAAATGAAGAAAGAACTCAGTAATGTAGAAAATAGAATCTGACAGATTGTGAGGAGAAACTTCCTTTGCATAATAATGCAAAATATGTTATGCTTCAAATAATGCACCACCTATGAATACATTCGCAGGGAACTTCATGATACTTAACCTCAGAGAAGTTGTTTGTGGTTAGATACATTCCAGTTTGTATTTGTAAAAAAGGCTATGGACCTACCTGACATAATCTAACAATATAGCTAGCTAACCACATTTAGTATGTTTTTGGTACAGTGGAGTTAACTGTATTTCTGGTCTGTAAACACAACTGATTTCAGCACTTTCATATGTCCAAGACATATAAATCTAGTTTGTAAGAAATGTAAAAGGTTCGAAAAGTATTTAAGTACATGTTTTCATTGAAATGCAGAGTTGAAAACAGTTGTGTTTTTTTCCTGAAGTCCTATGAATTATTGAACAATAATTCAATAGGTTCACTACAAGGGAGAATAGTTTTGATGTTTTACAAACGACAGCTTAATTTCATACTGAATTTACTTTGCCTTTGCTCTCCCACTAATTTCAAGTATTATTTTAGGATCAATATCTGAGCAATCCATTTTATCTAGCTGGATGCTTAATCTTATCTGGAGAGTTGAATTTAAAGGAGCTTTTCTGCCCTGTTTTCTTTGTCTGATATCTTGGTATTTCAATATCTTAGATGTTGCAGCTTCTGAGTTTATTGAGGAAATGCTTCTGAAGGCTGAAATTGTTTGGGAGGAAAAAATGAAAGACCCCTTAGCTGTTTCTACTTTATCTCAAGAAGAGCCATATGAAGAGATTATCCATGATCTGCCCACAATTTCCAATAAACTGTAAGTGTTTCTGTTGTTCAAGAGTAATGCACTGAGGCCGGATTATAATTTGAAATGTGTTTGTCAATCTGTGAATCTGGTCTGTGTGTCCTTGGAGATATTCAGAGTCCACACAGACGTGGTCCTGGGACCATGTTCTACTTGTCCCTGCTTGAGCAGGGAGGTTGGACCACATGTCTTCTAGAGTCTCTTCCAACCAAAACCATTCTGATTGTGTGATTCTGTGCCATTTGATGAGTTAAGTAACTCTTTTATCTTGGAAATCTACCAAATAATCTTTTGTGTTTGTATCTCCCACCTCTTTTTGCCAACCTTAATTCTATAAGTATAGTGTATTTATGAGTAATAAAATACATTGTTATAATTGCCAGTAAAATTATCTGGGGTTGCCCTAGAAGATTTGTTAGGGGTTAATACTGTAGATCCAAACAACCTTTTATTAAGGCAGATAGGAGTATTGTAGTAAAGCTACCATTGCCTATGAGAGAAGCAAGAACAACCCCTGAAAATAAAAATAATATGTGCAATCACAGATAAAATGATACAGCTCCAAGCAGTTACAAATTTGTAGTTAGAGTTGTACTGCTTAAAATTCAAGTGGAGTTAAGTAGATTTTAGCAGTGTGAACTTAAAATTTGGTATTGAATTGAAGAGTCCATCTGTTTCTTAAACTGTAAATTTTGATCTTTTGTATTTTCTTGTGAATCTTAAGAGAAGACTGTCATGGGTGTGTGGAAAGAGGTGTAAAATAGATATGAAACGTTAATGGCAGTTTTTTGGTAGTGCAAGACATTGATTTCTCAGATTTTCATTTCCAGATACTGTGGTCCATGAGAATTTTAAAAGGTACAGATAATGTCTTTATACAGTATTCAACTGCCATTTTTGGACAAATTTGAAGCATGTTGGTTGCATAAGTGTGTCAAATATTGACATTAATTTTTCTGAAACAATCGCTGGAGGATGAGGAAAAAAACACCCCAAAACAGGCCAACAAAAACCAAACCCAAACTCTTATAAAGCTTTTCCAGTTCATAATAGTTATAATTTATGGTCTGCAGGATATATTTGTATACATTAAAATCTGGAAGAAATGAACAACTGTCACGAAATGGTCAATCTGTTGAATTCATAATTCCATGGGATATGTTTATATTTAGTAAAGATTGCATATTTCATGAATGGTAAACATAGTGCATTGTTTCTGCTTCATGATTTGTAGTTGCTAGTGTACGTGGTTGGGTTTAGGACACTAATGCTTATAGAATTACTAAATTCTTATTAATTTGTTAATTCCTTATGAAATAAACAGTCCTCTAGACTAACCCACTGTTTCAGTAACTTGGATCATACTCCAGAAATTTATGTGGCCTTCAACTGTCTTTTAAGTGAAAAATGTGAATTTTGAGGCATGAAACTAAGGCTTTAGATTCTCAAACATAAAGAAAACCTTTATTTTAAATTATTGACAAAAGTTGTAATGTCAGGAGTAGAAGGTAAGTCATTCCTGTAACTCTGCAATGATGCCTTGTTAAAGAGTTATTCTTAAAGGTTTTAGAGAACTTTTGGGGGAACTTTATTTTTTGTTCTTGCATCTACGTGATGCATTTCCATGTGTTTCGTATTCTAGAAGTTTATGCCGTGGTGCACATACTGTAGTGTTCTTTGGTAGTAAAACCCATCAACCTCTGGAATACATGACTTGCACACAGTAGAAATGGTCTAAAGATCTTTCTCTACTCTGTCCTTCCTGAAATACATGGATAAAGAGAGCTACTTTTTGAGAGTTTTCTATATAGTGACCATGTATATGACAATAATACAAATCTGCTATATGCAAAGAACTTCACTGAAAGTTTTCAAAAAGCAAAGTTCTCTAAATGGAAAAACAAAGAAAATGGATTTACATATGGAATTGGACTGAGTAACCGCTTTAAAATCTATTGGCAATAAGTGTGTGACTGCAGCTAGTTTGGTGGTGCCTACATGAGAACACAGTACTAGGTCAAAGCAAAGATCTGTTTAGCTGTGTGCACTGACTTTGCAAATAGCTGGGGTGCAATTATAAGGATGCAGTAAGCTTGAAGTAATGCCACTCACATTGGCATACTCTCAAGACTTTCAGCAATCTTAGGTTTAGAGACTTCCTAAGCTAGAGCTTTGCACTCACTAGCTCTCAGTGCAGGAGAGTATCAGCAAACCTGCTGGCCAGCCAGGAATTCTGAGATGGGAAAGCTCTTGAAAGGCAAAAGTATTAGTGTATTTGCCCATGCATGACTCAGCTATCACTTCTGAAAATGTGGAATTTTGCAAGTGAAATATACCACACTGTTTGCAGAGTTCCATTTTCCTAAGAAATCCACTAATCTTAATTTTTAGTTACCTGAAAATCAGGTGGCATTTCAAAGGTAGTTGTCTCAGCTCTGTAGTAGCATGCTTGTTCGATAGTGAAAAACAAAACCTTACAGACAGTTGTTCTTCCAAATTATAGTAGACATACTCTTAAGATATACTGAATCATCCTCTGGAGTGCCTCCAGGCTACCTATCAGAGAGGCAGACTAGATGACTGGTTTCAACGAAATTTTTACCTTTTCAATGGCTAGTATTGAAAGCAAAGAGTTTCATCCTTCACGTTCTGTCAAAGGAGTCTATGGAGAAATGTGTGATAGGATAGGATAATAAAGAATGTCTGTGCTATTCTTGTGTACCAAACCAAATTTTTTTATTGCTGCAAAGAGGAGTGCACAACAATAACCCACATTTACTGTTGCTTTATTCTACATTGTGTCCATTCTCCATGAACTCTCCTGACATAAAGAAGCATGTTTAAACTGAGGTGATAACTTTGACAAAAGTTTATATAACTCTGTTGTGGCCATCTCTCTGAAGAGAACAATATTCAAAAACAGACTCAAAAATTATGGACAAACAAGTATGAATAGCATCCGCTCTGTCAGCAAACCTAATTTTGCTGATTCTCAATTAAATTACAATGTTGATCTGTGGAAGAACACTGTGAAAAGATGAATGGAAGGTCAGTATCATAGGTAGAAGAAAGTTTAGCAGTCAGTATGTTTGTGTTATGCTAGGTTATCAAGCAGACCTGGTTTCCTTTAGGCAAGAATTGGGTTAATCCAAATGAATTCCTGTTATTCTGAAGCACTAATTGTATTAGAATATCTTTTCCTAGTTTTTCTACTGAGCTACTGAGTGTTTTTTTGTATCTGATTAGGAGGCGTGGACTAGGAAGGTAACTGTTGTGGATTGGCCCTAGCTGGCGCTCACTGAGCTGCCTTGCTCACTCTCAATAAGGAATTTATTGTCAAAGTAATGCTAAATTAATCACAGTAGATATTTTCTGATACATATTTAAGTAAGTAAATACTAATTATAGTAATGGATGTTTCAAAATCAGTAGGAGAAAGTGAAATAAAATATACATAAATGTGTTCGAGACAAGAAAGCAGAAAAAAGACTACATTTTTCTTACAGAGCATTTCCATGTATGTAGCAACTTGCATTTCAATTACTCTAGTGGTTTCAAACACTCTTCTAGTGTTTAATCCATTTCTGTTATGTACCTTTCTAAATTTTTTTAGACTGAAATTTCCAAGATTATGCATTTTACAGATGTTAACTGGTTTAGAAGTTGTTTGGAGGATCTTGGAATTGCCTGTGGAAGGATTACAGTAATGGAAGTTCTCTCCAACAAAAGCTATAAGCTCAAAAAGCCCATGAAAATGTCATTGCAAAATCTGCCTTGATATAATTCTTTTTATAAAATCTACCTATTTAGAAGCTGCAGTAGTGTTTCCAGTATTGATGATAATTTTTATTATCTCCCAGTATTTTTGTATTAGAGCTTTTTTCTTAAAAAACAACGACATGCTAAAGGATATCAGCCATCTCAGTTTACCTAAAAACCAAAACCAAACAACCCTCCACAAAATTTCAAATTAATTCAATATATGACAGTGTATACACATTAAAATGAAAATTATTATTCCTCCATATAACATGGAGGATTTTTTCCCAGTTAGATGTGCCAGTAGCAACAGTCCTACCTTGTTCAAATAAGATTACCCTAGATAACTCTGTTTCCTGTCTATTACGCAACATTATTTTGGCTTAAATCTCCCTTTGTGGTTAATTATCTATTAATTATCCATTAATTTTCATTAAAGAAGACAGTTCATGCTAATCTACTTGCCTACATTAACATAAAATCTTCCCTTATGCTGTCTTGTAGTTCAATTTCAATGACATTGCTTGACTTCATATTGTGACTAATAGAAATACGTATAAATGTTTATAGAAATATTTTTCTAAAAAGCCACTGTTTTCTGGAAACACTGTACTTCGTTTTGTTTTATTTTTCATAGTGTCTTCTTGCACCTGAGTCATAGTGAACTGTTGGAGTAATTTTAATACGTTTTTAATTTCTTGTAATCATTCACATTTTTGTTGTAATGTGAATTATGTGTCAGCATTTCCATCACATAAAATCCAATTAATGTCTCACAAATGCACATAATGTATAGGCTAACATCCTGTACATCAGTACATGGAACACGCCTGTTAAGACATGTTATCATTGTCCTCTTAAGTTCAAAATGCATCTGTGGATATAGTAGGCAACCTTTTTCCCCACACTTTGCTGTGATTTACAGTCTACTTCTCTTTTGTGACATCTGAAAAGTTTAGTTGGTTGTGAGGAGTTTACAGCTGAATTTCAAAAAGTATTTCTAATGTGTGTTGTATAGTTAACACAAAGTGGTAAGGTTAAACGGCTAAGGTTTAACTTTGCAGCAAAAAAATCAATCTTCATAATTTAAAAGAAATATCACATAAATAATAAAAAGCTGTAAGTGGCACTGCATGGGTTTTTAATATTTGAATTCACTTTTCTTACACCTTCCTTTAAATTTTTCTTCTCTTTGTGATTAAATCTTTAAAACAATTCATATCTAAGGGATTTGAGCAGTTTTGGATAATAGCAAAAGACTAGTCAAAAAGAAAAAAAAATAATTTAATTATATATTGTTCAATTCTGAGTCTGGGTAAAATGCTAATCAGTATTAGTCATTTCTGCTTGTGGGTGTCACAGCTATTTCATTTCATCTACAGCCTAATTACTGATGTAGCTTATTCTATGACATCTAATTGCCAAGTTCACAAAAATAGTTGAATAATGGCTTTTCTGTCCAAATCAAGAAGAAAGGCAAAAACAGTTGGCTCTTGAATCTTTTGTCCATGTGACATAAACAAATATATGACAAAACAATCTTAGGTCAATTAAATCAAAGTAACATGAAATTTTTGTTTTTACTAGTGTTCCTTTAGACATTTTACGTTAAAATGTCTAAAACAAAACATAATTAGAAAGAATATTTTGTATATTCCTTTACAAAATGTTGAAACTAATTCTTCCAGTGTTTGCCAACAGAGGGTTTCATCAAAAGAAAGGTTTTGTTTCTGTATCTTTTATTCAACAGGAAACTACTTTGACTTGTTTTCCAATGAATTCTACTTAGAAGGTGCTTTGTCTCTGCTTAGAACTGGTTTTTTCTAAAGCTATGTGTTTTGGAAATGTACTGTTGGAAACAAAACTATGTTTAGTTCTGTTTCCAACAGCAGTTCTTATCCTGTATTGAAATCAGTGTTAGCTATGGGTACTCCATCACTTAATTTGAGTCAACTGTGTTTATAATCCTGGCTTTATTATAATGAGTGATCAAACTGAAGTAATTTAGAGTAAAAATTAGGGGGTTTTTTTAAGCTAAGTTTGACATATGGGTTTTATCCTATAGTGGAATACCCTATTCCTGCATTCCCACATTGAGCCCATATTTCTTTTCAAAGAAATTATGTGCACATTTTGACAAGGAGCTGTGGTACGCTCCATGGGATTGTGTCATTTGCACTATCAGAGTCCAGACAATTCTTCTATAATATGTTTGTGTTATCAACTCCTGGGGCTCATTCCTTGCTAATTCCTCTGGATGTACAACACTGCCAAAATCATTCAAGATTTTGGCATTGTTGTTTTTCATAAGTGTGATGTGGCCTGAAGTGTCAGTAGGGAATGTGTGTAAGAGTAGGCTTAATTTGTATGTGAAATGAAGAGTATTCTGTATCGTTTCAGGAGTCCGCTGTTTGCTTGTCTGATTTTTTATTTAGCATATCACAAATTCAGAGCAGCTTTGGATCATAAAATATGTCTTGGATATTGCCCGATTAAAAATAAGCTAAAAAGTGGTGTAATTTAATTTTATTAACCGCAATGGCAATATCTGTATTGAATTATTTTAAAAACATATGATTTTTTAGAACAGTGTTGTGTAAGTTAATTGTGTATTTTAAATTCAGTTTCAAAATTGGCTATTGATTTGCCAGCCTAGTGCTGTCAAAAGCAGACTCATGCATATTCTCATTGTCTGTCTCAGTTCTGCTTCAGAAAAGACATGCATAAAGGTGAATTTTAAATCAAAGTGTTTTGCTCTGTGTCTTTGGGAACAGACCAACCTATGTGAACAGTTTATTTCTCACCAATTTCTTTTTTGTACTTGGACCAAGAACTCATGTCTCAGCCCTGAATTGTATCTCATTTCTGTGTTTGTGCCGTGCACATTTGGCAATCTTTTATTTGTCTGACATCTTCAGGAGGAGTCTAATTGCTTTATTGATTCTCTTTGTAGCAATCCCCTGGCTTTACCAATTGCCAAGCAAGACAGTTTGCTGGAGAAAGATACCATGTTTAAAGATGCAGCTAAAGGCTTATGTAAGCAGCAATCTCAGGACAGTGCATCTGAAAATGTCACTGCGAACATTACAACCAAACTTGAACAGGTAACGGCATGCAGTTTCTTGAAATGTTTGTTAGTGCCTGGGTCTGGAAATTGTAAACTTAATGAAGCTGAAGGCCACAGTAATTTTTTTTCCCTTCACTACACAGCAATATCGTTTGCACTGTGGAGCCTTGTCTCCTTGATCACTCCCAGCAATCAGTCTGGCCCTGCAAAGAATTCGCTCTCTGCAAATTGAACAGCTGCTTCCTGCCAGCTACTGGTGGCAGGTCTGGGGCTGTGGCAGTCAGAGGGGCTCAGGGCTCCTCAAATTCTATTAATGGTTCACAACAGGGGAGGGAGAACTGTTAGTGCTGCCCAAAGTGCTCTTATCCCCAACTTCAGATTAAAACAATCCAAAATGAAACACAACCTAGAAGACTGCAAAAAAAAAAAAAAAAAAGTCTAAGGAATATTAAGTTGCGAAATAAGTGACTGTAATTTCAAGATAGGAATTGCCAGATCTACAGCTGCAGTGTAAACTTCTTTTCTTGTGCTAATGCATTACGATACAGGCAATGATTATTTTGATACCCTTTACAATTTTCTCCACAGGATCACAATCTCATTCAGTATATAGGGTGAATGGTGAATGCAAAAGGAGGCAATTATTTGTTGTTTGTAAAACTAGCATGCCCTAACTTTGAATGTTTAGGGCTGAAATATTGTTAGGGGGTTTTTTTGTTTGGTTGGTTTTTGTTCAAGGGGTTTTATTTTCTCTTATATGCAGTTGGGAAACGCATATTCCGGAAGTATTTAGGCATTAAAAAAAAATAAAGCAAAAAAAACCCCAAACCACAAACAGTCTCCCCCCCTCCCTACTTTAGAATTGGGGAGTGGAGGGGAGAATTTCCATTTAAATTAATTTACTGTGAATTTGAAGCATGACAAAGGAGCAAAATACTGATTACATTTAAACCATGTTAATTAAAAAACCACTGCATAACTGCCTTGGCAGAAGCATGCACACTCCACTGCTTTTTTTTGAATACGTTTCAGAGGAGCGTGTTGATCATATGAGATCAATCACTAAGTTCATATGTCAATCATACGAGTTAATCTCTGAAATTCCTCATCTTTGGAATCCTATAGTGCACTGAGTTCCCTATTCAGTCAGAAGATACCACAAAATGTTTTGCACTTGGCTTACATCTTGTTTTCATGTCATACAATTTCTGGCCTTGCTGACTGTGCAGTAATGTGATGAAAACACAGTAAATCTAAAAGAGAAGCACTGCTGGTCAGAAAAGTAAATGCTTGCAACCCTGTTAAGAGGAATATAACTGTAGGAAAAGAGTGGGACCCTGGGGTCTTGCTGAGGCTGTCACTTTCTTCTAGATGTTCAACAGAAGTGTGGACAAGAACATATATACTTTCTTCTGCTTGACTCCCTTTTGGTGCAGACTTAGCTAAATGTCGTGGTTTAAGCCCAGCTGGTAACTCAGAACCATGCAGCCACTTGCTCACACCCCTCCTATTTCCCCCTCCCTGCTCCCAGAGGGATGGGAAGGAGAATCGAAAGAATGTAAATCGCACGGGTTGAGATAAGAACAGTCCAGTAACTAAGGTATAATACAAAACCACTACTGCTACCATCAATGATAATAATGATTAGTGAAATAGCAAGGGGAAAGAATATAAAACTAAAAGGGGAAAGAAAACAATAAACACAAGTGATGCACAATACAGTTGCTCACCACCTGCCAACTGATACCCAGCCTGACCTGAGCAGCGATCTGGGCCTTCTGGGTAACTCTCCCGCAAAAAAACCTGTGTGGGGAAACCCCATCGGATTTCCAACCCAGGACACTGAAGTTATTCAGATTTTCATAATCCTGAAGCTAAACTTTTGCCTTATAGTTTTGTGCAGTAAAACATTTGCAGAAACTGACTGGGAGAAGAACACCTAATGTTCCAGATGAGAAAGAGCAACCAGAGATCGTGTTGAGAGATTTGTCCTCCACCATGATTTAGAGTCACTTCAGGGTCCCAGGGCAGATTTTAAAAAATTTTACTTCTTCTGCTGTTGCATCATACTTCAGTGGAACTTCCCACAGTAGTTACAATTCAAAGACAAGACAGGGGAATTAATGGTGAATCGCTTTTAGCTCTATTAGCTGAGAAATTTCTGCAGAAAACGCTGTGTGAAATTCTGCTCTGCATGAGCTAGAAGGAATTTTAGAAGCAGTAAAAACTACAAACCTTGCCCAGTATCTGCAGTTGCTGAAAAAGAAGTGATACTCCCTTGGAGAAGAATGGACAGGAACAGTGCTATCTGGGAAATCAGCACTAACAGGGGATAAGTTAGAAACTGTGCTGTTTCAGTGTGTTTTTAAACGACTGGTTGCATTAAAAAAAAAAAAAATCGTAGATTAACAGAACTTTTCAGTTGTTAAGGGCTTAATGAGCTTTAGCTCTTAAAAACGAAAGAGGGTAAAATAGTTTAATCACTTCAGGAAACTCTTTAATTTTAGTAAACTAAAGAATTCCCATATTTTGACAAATGAAAGTATGAACTTTTTTCTTTTGTGAAGTGACATAATTGTGACCCTGGAAATACAGGGAGTGTGTTCTATACTACTTGCCATGCATTATGAACTGTAGATATATACATATCATATCCATATTTGTGTACATAATATGTACATATTATTTTTGAGAGATTATATTTCCAAGTAACATCTTTTTTTTTTTTTTTTTTTTTTTTACTTTCACAACTTGGGAATTAAAATTTTTATTTAGTGCTGATGCCAAAGGAAAGCTTTGAACAACTTCTTCCCGCTATCCCTGCCCTTGGGTATGCTAATTCTAATGAGTTTCACGATCTTTTATTCTTACCAGTTGTGTTCCAAACTACACTCAAAGTAATCATGTTCTGTTTAATTCTTCAATAGGATATGTGGAGTCATTACTTGGATTTTATGATCATATATTATTGAAATAGATCAGCATGATATTTCATATGCTTTGTGTCAGAAACATCATACATTCTTAAGCGATATGGCATGCAGATTAGGCCTTTATTGAGGGATCAGAGGGGAAAATTTCATCTTATTACCTCTGAAAAATGCATTTTTAATAGAGAAAGCTAGTAACTTTTTTGGCTTTGAGAAAACTAGCAGCTCAAATTTATATGTAGCCTCAAGGTTTTTTAGTTGCAAAAATTATGAAAAAGAGCCTTAACAAAATATTATTTCTCATGAAGTAAGATTTTTATTACATGAAGCATAGAGATGGGGATCAAATGACTACGTTGATAAAGCATTTGGGGTCTCTCTTGGCTTGTATTAGCTTTTGCTTTTTCCTAGGTAAAAGATGTTCTTTGATCATCTGTAATGTCAAGGTCTGTGCTGCCAAACAAAGAAAGCAATATGAATAATTTCCAGAATTTTATGATAGCTGGCAATTTCTCTTCCCCTCAGCTCAGAAGGCTTTTTTTCTGATAGCAGATTGAAATTACTGGCCTGGAACCGTGCTTCATGCTATAAACAACTATAGATTAAATCTTTTTCTTAATTGGGTCTTAAAAAAAATAAAAATATGTTGTCTTTTGCCTTATAATTCTTGTTTACATATTGTTGGCCATATGAACTGAATGATAGAGTATCCCCTGATGCCCTTTTGATTGTTTCAGTATCATTTACCACATACACAAGGGACAACTGTGTATATCATAGTATTACACACAAGAGCTAGAATACTTACTTATTTCAGTGACATAAGTATGTAAGAAAATAAAAATCATTAGAGAATATTATATGAGAATGCTGTTTATGTAATTTAAATGAGTAAATAGGAATCTTCATTGATAGCATTACAAAAATCTCAAAACTTAGTAACTTGCAGAGGCATAGTTATATTGGACCTTATGCTGTACTTATGGCTATTTTTCTGTCTCATAAAATATGCATCGTGCAATCAATATGATAGCCAGATGCATGCATTGAGGTGAAAAACCAGAAAACTCACCTGTATGCTCAGAAAAACAGATGAGAAGAACAGAATTTGAAGGTGCACAGAAATAAGTTATTAATAACAAAAAGAATGTTTACTACCAAGTAAAATTGGTTGTTTAACGCATTCAGATGGGTTTTTTCTGTAGGATTTATTTGCTCATTGAGCTGTTAATTTTGATGCAGAGTCTGATAGAAAATGCTGAATCACTACATCCTAAACTTCATAGGAAAAAAAAAAGTTGATGAAAGATTTCAATTTCCTTACTTGGAGTTTAACTGAGCCCTTCACATCTCTAACCATCTATCTGTTGGCATCTTTGCCTATACCTAGATTATGAAATTAAAAAAAGTCAGGACCTGTTTAGGCAAAAGGTTATGTGGGGTGGGTCAGTGCACATCCATAAGAGAAATTTGAGGCCATGCCCAAATAGCCAGTGGGAAATAACTGTTGACATATGACCTGAATGATATCCGCATATTGTCTGCAGGAGTGCTAGCTGGCATGAGCAAAGAATGTGCAAGGAGTGTGGTAGCAATTCAGAAAACATGGAGAATCCCAGAGCAGTGCTCAAATCCAAACCCTTTTATTTACAAATTAAGACATTTGTATCCAGCCTAGTATAGGTTTAATCTTTATAGAGACAGATGAAGAAAAGCTACCTGGCAAAAGAAGACCTGGGTGACAGCTGCTGAACATGAGCCAGCTTGTGCTTAGGCAGCCAAGAAGGCGAACAGCATCCTGGCCTGTATTAGCAATAGCATAGCCAGCAGGGCCAGGACAGTGATCATCCCCCCTGCACTTGGCACTGGAGAGGCCACACCTGGAACGCTGTGTTCAGTTCTGGGCCCCTCACTACAAGAGAGATATTGAGTTGCTGGAGTAGGTCCAGAGAAACGCAGTGATGCTGATGCAGGTTCTGGAGCACAAGTCTTCTGAGGAGCAGCTGAGGGAACTGGGGTTGTTTAGCCTGGAGAAGAGAAGGCTCAGGTGGGACCTTATTGCTCTCTACAACTACCTGAAAGGAGGATGTAGTGAGGTGGGGGTTGGTCTCTTCTTCCAAGTAACAAGAGATAGGACAAGAGGTAACATGCTTAAGCTGCGCCAGGGAAGATTTAGACTGGATATTAGGAACAATTTCTTCACAGAGAGAGTAATCAGGCATTGGAACAGGCTGCTCAGGGAAGTGGTGGAATCACCATCCTTGGAAGCATTCAAAACCAGTGTAGATGAGGCCCTTACTGACATGGTTTCATGGTGGTCTTGGCAGTGCTGGGGTAACAGTTGAACATGGTGATCTTAAAGGTCTTTTCCAACCTAGTCGATTCTATGATTCTAAGAGAAGCTCATTCTGTGGCACAAGCGTTCTGAGTTTTGGTAGCACATAAGGGAATATAGTGAAGACCTCTGCCTGCTTTGTCCCTGCAAGCCAGGTGAGCACACTATAAGGGAAGAGGGCCACAGGTTTCTGTCATTCATCTGCTTTCCCTTTACAAGACACTTGAAAAAGTTCTTGGAATTCTTTTGTTCATTTTGTTCTATTCCAATGTGCATCATCAAAAACAAATGTCAAAATGTAATTTTTTTATTATTTTTTTTTCCAAGTGGAATTCTTATTTTGTAGCCAGGCTTTCATCCAACTGCCATGATTAAAAACAAAAAGAGCAAGAAATACCATCCTCTGTGTGACAGAAAATCTGTGTTCACTTTAACGTCGTAGGGAATAAACCTCTAAGCTAGGTAGACAGAAAGACACAGGCAAATATGGCAGGCAATCTGTGTATGTTGTCTTGTTTGCAATGTATGTCCTGAAAATATTAATATTTTAAGGAAGTATTTTAATTAGACAGGGAAAAGGAGAATAGTCAGAGTAACATTTTGAAAGAGTCCACCAGTTTAGAATACATTTTTTGTTGAAATGAGGACTGTGGAAGGTAAAGCTGGTGAAATATTTAAACAGAAAAAACCAAGATTGTCATAAGGGCTAGTGATGTCTGGTGTTGTGATGTCTGGCCTGCATTTTTGTTTCTTCTTGGTAAAATAGAAGAGTAAGAAATACCATTTGTTTTATGACTGTTCAATGAATATTTTGATACTGGTATTCAGTACTGCAATTTTTTAGGAGAAAAATACCGATAGGGTCAAAGATACATGATTTCAAGAAGATACAAAATCATATGTAATTAATCCTGCTATTTTTTGGACTCCAAACTTCCCAGTGTTTGCTCATGGTCACCTAAAAATTTCATGTGAATGAGTATGTACGTGTTTCAAGAATCTCAAAACATTGAGACAAGAGAGATTGTTAGTCTTATTTCATTAAGATTAAATTCTTTAGCAATATTGCACAGTGCAGCTCTGACAAATGTAGGAAGAGAACCCAGAGTGTCATGATTTCTGACCTAGACCTTGAACATATGGAAACAATAGTTCAGTAGTTTGGGACCAGATCCCCAGTATTAAGTACCAGTATCCATGATCTTTGGAGTCTTCTCCTTGCTAGAAGCACACTCCATGTTCCCTCCAAAATCTCCCAGTCTGCTTGCTACTTCTGTCACTGAATTCCCGCCACTGCCAGAGGTTGAGGGTGCTGACTTGTTGTCCAAAAAAGGGCAGTATCTGCTTTTCTCCCGAGCCTTCATTTTAAGCAGAACAATAGAAAGAACGAATTTCATCTTCGTTGTCCGTTCTCAAAATAGACATTGAGTATTTTAGTTAACTCTGAACAAAAAATTCAAATAATTCTACCATCATTTGCATGATAAGTTTCTGTTCCTAGGTATTCTGCTAACATACAAAATGGTTTTCTTTCAGCTGACATAAAAAAGGATTCAGCCTGCATTTTAAGTGTAGATAAGAATTTATAAGTACATAGTTTAATGTATCAATGTTTATTTTGTCTTTAATCAGATTTCCATTATCACTGAATGTTTCTTCTTCCTATTCAGTCATTTGAATTTTTTTTTTTTTTCCTTAGCCTTTATTTTGCCTCGCAGAGCTTATGTTATTCCTCCTAAATCTCAAAAAAGTTAAACTCATTTTGTTCATCAGTTTTGGCTAAAGTAGCTGCTTCTGAATCTCTTCTGGTCTCCTTGAGAACATGATACCCAATTCTTATTAACTTCCTTCTATCCTGAAGGAAAAATTGTAATAGAATTATAAATCTGATATGATGAAGAGTAGTATAAGAGCTTTGTTAAATGCTGGACAATAAATAGTTTACAAGTGCATTAACTTTTATAGTCTTGATTTCTTTTGCCATAAACATTTAATGAAGAGAGCAGAAGAATTGCATTTGAGCTGGGAATCTTTATGGGTTCAGGAGCAGCAAATGGCACCCTACTAGGGGTCTGTGTTCTTAAGAGCCCATCAGATTCATGCAGTTATACACCTTAACATTGATCATATTTCTTTATGTTCTTCTCTTGCTTAAGAATAATGATGTGAAATTGTTTGGGAGGAGTGACAACTTTCCAGTTTCCTAATCCTTTTTTTCCCCGCAAATTCTAATGATCAAAGTTTAGACTTTTTTGGGGGGTTAGAACATTAGAGTACAGAATGATTGGTTGTGAAGTTACTTTATTTCTCTAATTTGTGTTTTCTAGATCAAGCTAATGCCTCCAGCTCCAAATGATGACCTGGCTTCTCTGAGTGAGCTAACAGACAGCAGTCTGCTTTATGAGATTCAGAAGCGTTTCAATAATAATCAGATATATGTGAGTTGTTATTCATCTATCGACAATAAGCTTTCAAAAAAGACCAAATGATAGAATAGGAAAAATAGGATTATTATCAGAACTACTGGACAGTAACCTGGACTCATGACTAATATTTGAATTAGTCACGATGATCACATGTGTGTGTAATCCCCGCAATTTCTCAAGTTTATATAGGGAAGCAGAAATAAAAATGGATTAACACTTCAGATAAATTTGGATATGATTTATGTGTGTTTATTTCACAGAGGAAGTATATTGTTAAAAATCGATGGGCACATGTAATCTTCCTCAAACCACCAAAAGATCCTTCCGTCTTTAACATCTTAATTTTAATAGGGACTATGAATACTGGAAATTTAAAAGAAATTTAGATTTTAAAAGCTTAGAATTCAGCATGGGAGATTTATCTCTCTTATATTACAGAAATCACTTTCTAATTGTAATGTTAACCATCTAGATACCAAATGAAATAATTGTAACAAGATTTTTGTAAAGCAGGTTTTCCTGGTAATGTCACAATAAACTGGAGAGGCATGTGGTTAGGCGTAGATTACTTCTGGAGAAAAATCTGTACTTGGAAATTTTAGTATCCCTGTTCATATCTTATTCATAATTTATTTCTAACTTACTGAACAGCTGAATGACATGTTAATGTGAAACATGCAAATTGTTTTTAAATGTGTAAGTTGATTGCACTGTTTAGACTAAAGGAATATGGGGAATTGGCATGTTGCTGTGAATACCTTTGAAATTATGGGAACTTCAATTCTAGGTGTTATGGCATTCAATAATAAAAATTCTGGGTTTTAGAATCATGGATAAAATCTTATTTTATTATGAGTATTTATTTTGCTTTATCCCACTTTCAAAGATGCCAAACACAGATAACTTTAACTGAATTTGGGAGGATCCACAGAAACTTAGTATTTATAAAAATAAAGTCTTCTTTTATATTAAAATAGTGAAGATTTCACCTAAGGGGATCTCATACCCTACTTGGACATTCTTCTTAGCTTATGGAAATTTATAGGCAGGGATTCTTAATATTCTGCTCAATAGCAGCCGTTGTACTCTGGTAGAGTGTCAGCATCAGTGCTGGAAATGCTTGCATCTTTGAGTGAGTTGGTTCTCAGACTTAGAAGGAAAAGTCCTTGGACTCCAATTCCAAACCAAAATTCTGCTTAGCACTGAACATTTCCTGTTTCATGTTTTGTGAAGCTTAATATATTTCTATTCAGCAGAAAAGCCCAACAATGAAGTTGGAGTAGGTGAGAGAGAGGAAATACTGCATTTCAGAAGAAAAATAGTACATTTACTATGAAAGGCAATATTTTCCATTTCCCCAAATCAAGATTTGAAAAAAGGCAAAAGTTTTGAAAAAGGCAACATGACTGGGACTGTTCACGTGATGGTTTGCTGTTTGACCTCTTCAGAGTCAGAGGTCTGGCATTTTTGCATTCTAAGAGCATAATAAAGCAGCAACTACTTATGGGGAGTGAGAAGTATAGCAGCAGGGGTGACCTACAATCTTATGCTCACATATGAGTGTTTAAATATGAAATAATAAAATCTTGGCACCTTTGCAACTGGTTGATGGTTTGCTATTTTTAATATAGCAAGGATTTTTTTTTCCATATGCATGTACATATGTTCATGTACACATACACATGCAGAAATACTTTCATATGTATCAATTGCTCTGTCTTATTCCACAAGCAACAAATTTTAATATATCAGTTCTGGGTAATCAATATAGTATTTCTAAATTATGTCATCTATCCCATAAAAAATTTCATTTGGAGCTTGTTTATGTGGTAGGCATCTCACATTTTTGTAGTTTAATAAATGGTAAATGACAAATTAACTTTTAAATAATCTACCAATAATATATGCAGTGCAATTCTGTGCATAATTTTCCAGTATGAATAACTCAGTTTTATTACAAAAATAATAATTAATGCTGTCTGAATTGTAATTTTAGACCTCAATTTAAAGTTATGAAATTAAAAGCTCTGATTTTGCAAATCATGTTTAATAGGTTGATAGCTGGATTTAAGAGGCTTTGCCAAAAATCCTTTCTGGAAGAAAACCATTAGCATCCTTAAAGATTTAATTTATTACTTAGTAAAGCAATTATATCTTCTTTTTTCAGACCTACATTGGTGATATACTGTTGCTTGTTAACCCATTTAAAGAACTTCCAATTTATTCTACCATGGTAAGCATTCTCTCTTGAAAATGTTACAGCGTGGATCTTTTTCAGTGGATTCATAAAGTCCATCTGGCAGTCCAATCCCATGAAATTAATTAATATATATGCCATTTTTATGTTGAGACCATATTAGTTTTAATATTTTAGCTTTTTTTTTTTCTTCCAAGATACCACCATTTGTTGCTGTGTCTTATTTGTAAAACAGCCATCTTGCTAATGTTTTGTATGAGCAGTAGCACTTCCTATTGTTTAAAAATCATTCCTGGTGTATAACATGACCTTGGTGGTTTCTGTCACAGCCAAACTTGCAGAAATGAAATGCATACTTCATCCATTGGTTGTTTGAGTTCACACCCCCCTTGCCCAAAACACGGTTATGGAAATGATGACCTTGAATAGTACAGAAAGGCTCAAAATGTCTGTCTGTGCTCCACACCAGACCACTCTGTACTGGCAATGAGTGAGAAGTGCTCAGCATGAGCTGGGGCTTTCACAGAGGGGTGTCTTGTGTTGGGTGCAGGCAGTGTATGGGCAAGGGGGACTTGAGTCCATGTGTGCACTGTCATATGCATAAAGCCACATAAGAAGTGCTTCTGATGTTTCTCTCTTGAGTAGTAGTACCCTTAGCTTTCTAATCTGTCACTTATGAGACAGACTTAATTATTGTATGATTTGCAAGAGGCTTATTGTTTCAGTACCTAGACACTGATACTAACTTAAGTAGGCTGTAGATCAGTGGGAGTAACATAAATTCAAATGTTTCATGTCTCCTTCATCCTCACTCAGCCATTTTAGAGACATAGCGTTAGCATGTTAGCATAACTGTTAATTGGTGTGTTGGTGTGTCGTGTCTGTCCTCCTCCCTCTTTCCCTCCCCCCCCAGTTATTTTCTTGTTTATGCACTGGGATCACATTACTGCACAGAGATCAGGCTCCCTGTTGTGTTAGGGAGTGTTTATTCAGCTTTATTCAGTAAAATATAATATTTTAATAATTTAATAATAATAAAATATTTATTTCAGTTTATTCAGTAAAATATGTTTATTCAGCTTACAAGAATTGTAAAGGATGCAAAATTTGAGAAGTAAATTGTAATCTGTGACTGTTTGCTGTGTCATGTGGCTTTGTGTGTATCAGTACTAAATTTGAGAGAAAGAAACACTGTGACATTCAGTGGCAGGAGCAGCAGATTCCTACTGGGAGGCTAAATTTAGTTTCTAGAAATGGAAATCATCCATCATCCCCAAGGTTTTAGATGATGGTATTTTTTCCTGTCACTGTGTATTTCACATTAGTTGCATGGTTTTGTGCACCAAGAGGAAACTGTAAAGAAAAAGAGTTTAGGTGGTAAGTTTACATGTTAAAATGTTTCCTGAATGTTTTCTGCATCTTCTCTTCAGCTCTCTGTAATAGATCTATTTTAGCAAGTTTATCATGAGACACTTTTTGTCCTGTAATTATTCTGATCACCTTGGATGATCACTTCTTTTATTCCAGCATTATTATCTGCATGGTATTGTGCATTAGGGAGGTGTTTCCCAGATGACCAAAAAACCATGGTTGTAAAATAGCTCTTTTCTCTGTTTTTTAAATGCTCAAATGCACTGCAGCAGCTTAGCTGGTATTATATTGAAGTCTGTAAGTGTTTGATGGTCTGTATATTAACATAATAAAAATAGATGATGTCAATTCCTCAGTAGACAGTGACATGCTATATGATGTGGCTCATTAGTTAGCATTTTTGTTTCAGGTATGTGGTTTGTTAGCTGTCCATAAAAGAATGGAAAGATTTATTGGGCATGATAGTATTTTTAAAACCAGGATGAAGCAATAAAAATATTATAATGTACATTTTTCAATAACAGCAACACTTTAGGTTTTTCTTCTCTTTTTTAAAAACACTTTCATAACTCCTCAGCAATCTTTATTTTGTTATCCTACACTGATCTCCCACACGTAGTTCAATAGAATACTGCTGAAATATTTTTCTAAGCAATTATTCATTCTGAAATGCCATAAAGGGTCATATGTTAATGGACACTCATATCCATTGCTTCATATGCAATTCAATGCAATTGCAAGGTGATAATATCAGTGTGTTTTTACACATAAATAGAGCATACTACTACACTATACATTAAAGTAGCACTATTCTACTAGGAATACTCATATGCCACTTCAAAAGTAACTTGGTAGAAGTGCTTGTGCTATGGTCATCCTGCTTCGTTACATTTTGTGCAGAATTTACATGTGACCAATTAGGGCAAATACATACTTGAAGTTGGTATGTTAGGCAAATATGTAAACATGCAAAGCTTTTGCAGCATTGTGTAATGAGCATTAAGTGTGTGAAGGTTTTTCTTTCTTCTTTGTGATATGTCAAAATGGTTTCTTGAGAATCAGTGTGTATTTAATCCTGTTTAGTCTAGTAGCTCAAAGGCCTGAACGAGAAAAGGGATGTATTGTGGAGAATTCATTCAGCCACAGCATTGTAGATGCCTCAAGATTCAGTAGTTTAATATCTAAATAAATAACAGGCATGGGAGAGGAAGGAGTGGTAAGCACCTGATTAGTTTAGAGAGAGGAGCAAATACATGATGGCACTGTAGTGGAAAGGATGTTAGAATAGTTAGAGAAAACAGGACATGATGGAAAGGAAGTGATTTTGTTAAGTGATAGCAACCAATATCATTGTAGACACTTCACAGCGTTCCAGTTGTCCCCCAGCAGCCATGGGTTTCTGTAGAGCCTGTGTTAATTTTCTAAACCCATGAAAAGGTCTGAAAAAAGCCATATAAAAAGGTAGGTAAAATATTTATGTAAGAATATTTGTAAAATGGTATGGTGTTTCTGCTCACAATCTTATCTAAATCACATTCTGTATTTTCTTTATTATATGTATTCTGAAAGAATAGAATTGTAGGTATTAGGAATTTATATAATTTTTATAAAATCTACTTGATATTAGCTCAAAGAACATCAGAATATCCTCATAAAAAATTAGGGTTTTAAGTAGCAAATAATCAGTTCTACTCATACTTAAGCTTTAAGGACAGTACATGTTGTCCCCTATGTGTACCACAAGAGTTATTCTATATTGCAGAGAGAATATTAGTGGGAGACTGCTCTGACATGTAGTAAATGAATTAGCTTATATCTTAAGCCTTTGATTTCAATTTTAACTTTTTACGAGATAATCTTATTTAATTTTGTAAGATTTTTGAAGTCAAGACATTGAAGAACTATAAACATGAGGTATAAACAAGTAACTTACTAGGTTTTGTTTTACTCAGTGCACAGACCAGTATTGTTGAGCCCTCTGGTTATGTTTATTTTATATCTCTGTTAGATAATTAGATCTATGCTTACAGCTCTGTTTTCTTTAATTAAAATCTTCATATATACTGTAATGGTACCACTTACATACATACAGAGATTCTGTTCATAATGCTTAGTGAGCTTTATGAAAGGCCCAGGATTAGGAGGGTGAAACATAATTAGTTTGAAATGTATTGATCATGTTAATTTTCTACAATTTTTCAGGTCACCCAGCTTTATTTAAGTAACTCTGGAAAATTGTGTTCCTCACTTCCCCCACATATATTTTCCTGTGCTGAAAGAGCTTACCACATGCTATTCCAGGAGCAGCGTCCTCAGTGCTTCATCCTCAGGTGAAAATTTGTCTTTCTATTAACTAATTTGTAACTCCTGCCTTTCAGCTGTTTCCCCTGGGCCTCACCAGTTAAGATTTCCATTTTATTTTTTCCTTCAACTGATTTCTTTCTGTGTACTGATCTCTGTACCATACATTAGAGTAAAATAGAACTGAAAAAGGTTTAATTACTTTTGAAGTTCATAAATTCTCTTGAGGAATTGCCACTCCATCAAGCTGCATCTAATTAGGAACAAAGAGTTAATAGTAAAGAATTCAAAACTGCTGTGTGTGCCTGCTATTATATGGAACAGTATTAGAAATAGAATCTCATAACAATAAAAATGGGAAGTGCTTGACTAAATGACAAGCCTCTGTGTTGGAGCACCTGTATTGGAGCATCTACTCTGCCTCACATGTTTATGTGACCATGAGCTTATTAAGCTTTCCAACTTCAAAAAGGACTTTAACCAGTTCCTTTATTCATGGTGGTGTTTCAAGGAAAACTAACTTCAAGACTGTTAATAAATGTATTAGAAATCTCCAGTGAAACCCAAATATGCCAGGACAAATTTTGATTTCACTAGAACTTTTCACCCCAAATCTGTTAATCCTTTTTCTTCTTCCACCCTAGCTGAAACCAGTGAGTCTGGTGGATTTGATATAGCCGCTCAAAGAAATTTGTTACTCAGTCTTGTCACTTTGACAATTGCTGTTAGCTGAAATATTGGTAAGGTTTTGCAGAACTTCATGGGAGACAGGAAAAAAACCCCAACAGGTTGATTTTGTTATGGCTTATCCATTTGATAAATATTGTAATTGCTCTTGAACTACCTGTAATTATAAGAAAATTTAATAATATGAAATGGAGAGGGTATGATAATCAAAAGCAGCTAATAATGCTGCTTTAAAGTTACAATAGTTAAAATGAATACATAAATACAATCATATGTATCCATTTATATTGCATTCTGTTTATGTGGATACAAGACTCCTGCGAGCATTGAAGTTCTCTGTATTAAGTCTTCAAATACATATGAATACTGTAATTAAATGTTTCCTTTAAAAGCATAGTTCATAAACCAACATAATTTAAAGATTTCTAAATTATAAATGTATAAACTATTAATGTATGGAACTAACTGTTGATTGGTTGAAACAAATGGTAACCTTTTTATAACCTAATCAGAATGGAATAGTTATGTATTTATTCAGACAGCAGTGACATTTAAGCAGAAGTACAAGCAATATCAGGAAATTGCTAGAGTATGTTCATATTGTCTTGTAAATATCAACTCTTGTTTAGGTATAATAATTTTAATAAAAATAAGAAATATCCTAAGGCACTGTTTTCAGCATTTTCTTCAAAGGAGGAACTTGCTAATTAGACACTTGCTAATTGGTTAATATGTTGGTGAAGTTGCCTATAAGTGTCAACAGAGAAGCAGCAGAAAATAATATTTACCAACACTTCAAGAAAAAGGGCCATTGCCATGTTAAGTATTGGTAGTAGTACACAAAGAATATTGTACTTAATAATAAATGCTTTGATATTGGGGAATACTGATACTGCTACTCATGATTTCGTATCAGGATGTCTAGGCATGTGTTAAGCCCCACTGTCTTCATCCCTGCCCAGCCCACTGTAGCTTGTTATAAATCACTGACTTGATGGAGAATTTGACAAGAGAATGCTTTGTTGATAGCATCAGCATTTGTCAAGGCATTTGTGTATCTAGACATCTAGGCAACCCATAGATATGCTGTCCTAAAGTCTCCTTTATGTGGATAATTAATTAGATCTAAATTGCGAAAATGGAAGCTGAAAGGAAAGCATCTGGTAATTTGGATAGGAGAGAAGTATAGCTGCAATTCAACAGAAACAGCTAGAAACAGGTCTTTTTAAATAACTTTCTTCTGCTAGCACTAAATGAGAAAACAGAAAGGAATTGGGATCTTTTAGAAGTTCAGAAAGAGGAAATAAAAATGGGATATGCTCATTTTATTAGTCCAATGGTAGAATCTAAATAATTAATGTCTGGAAAGTAAAGCTGATATAGGAAGTTTTCATTGGCTTTCTGACAACAAAAATAACAATAATCATCTGAAAAATATCCATGATGTAACTCAAGTTATTAATCTAGTCTCTTGCTGTCACCCGATCATGTGTGTGTGCATGTGTGGGGTCAAAATGGATTTCTGCTTTCTTGCTATTTCAGCTGTAAACCAACATTAGCTATCAACAAGAGAAGATTTTTCCACCACTATGGGGGAATGATTCATTGGTTACATCTATGCTAATAAACAGCATGGAATAGGCCCTGAGGGCGTGTGGTATAGCATTCAGTCAGCTTTTCCTTAATTTTTCACTTGAAGAGGGTAATGTGGAGAAATTTTCAAGATCTCAGTTTTATTTCCTATCAGAACCAAATAACCACAATTCTGCAGGCCTGAAATACTCCAAAATACCTTCAGTATTAAATCTGAGTTGTGGATACTTTTCTGTGCATGCATATATAGTGCGATGAGTGAACACCGTAACAAATTTTAAAAGTAAAACCATATACTTCCTTCTAATGTGGAATCACAGGCTTGAACGAAGATGGGAGAGCTCAGAAAAGCTCTCTGCAACTAGAAATGCCATTTCATATAAGTGCTCAGAAAGAAGGAGACAGTGGATAAACAAGTGAAAAGGACTCATAGATCCATGAGAACGTTACACTGGAATAAGCTGTCTAGTACTGCTTTTGCCTTTCTACCTTTGGCTGCTTGTGCCCTCGTTTTCATGCCATCCTTTGTGTCAACACAGATGTTCAGGTAGTGGCATGGTGAACTGGGGTAGAGAAACCCTCACTCTAAGGTCAAAATTATACCTGGGAGGGTGGTGGTGATGTTGAGGAATTATTTTAAGCTAAATCCATTCCAAAGCCAAATTCCCTAGAAGTGCAATGAGTTGCCAGTGCAGGTCTGGCAGGGCCCACCGGTTTTTGCAGTGGTTTTGGATTAGACTAAATAGTTCCTAGAATCCCAGTACCATGTTTGTTGTTGCTGTAATATTGTAATGGTTGGCCTGACACACTGTCCAAGTCAGAGCTCTTACAACGAGGAGTATCGGTATGCCAAGAGGAAAATAGCCACATGAAATTGGAAGGGTGTTAGTTTTATTTGTTTTTACTAGTAGTAAATCCAGTGAAAGTAAATTATCACTGTGGGTATGCACTTATCTCAAGATTAAATTCTCTTGATACATGCAAGATATGCCATTTTGGCATATGAGCACTCTTGGAATTGCACACTGAGAGTACGCTTTCGCCTTCTGTTATCATTAGCAAGTGAAAAATGATGCAATTATAGAAGAAAACCCTCAAATCTGTATTTATATTTAGGTCTGCTTTACTTTTAATGATAATAACACTTTATAGTATAAGTAATTTGTTAGTATAATTTATAAATATAGTTATGCTTCAGTTTTATAGTAAGGATTTTCCATGAAGAGAGGCTACTGTTTTGATGTGCATGTTGTGATTTGATGTGGAGCAGTGAGATTTAGTACCATACCAGTATTTTACTTTTCATGTGCAATTCTCAAAATGCATCTAGTTTAACTATTAACTGCCAGAGAAGAGCCAGTATAACAGTATATATAACTCTCATCTTAATTCTTCCTGAAAAGTTTGAATTTGTTATAAACTGTAGTTTCTTTACAAAAGACTTATTTTGAGTACATCAAGCTACCCACATCTTTTCAAAAGGACTGGAAAGAATACCAAAAAATGTACCCATTGTTAATGGTTACATTTTATGTAACCATGTTAATCCTGTCATCTTCATCAAGCTTTGTAGCTTGTTTACTTACTTTCTTGTCTTCTGAAGCTTTAATCTTAATTTCCTCCATGGGGTTAACCATGTTACAAGCTTTTTTTTTTTTTTTTTTTAATCTGGTCACTTCACATGTGATCAAGTGTTCACTCACTGAAATTTGGTGTTTTACAACAAGAAAGCATTTGGCCAAATTATTTCAGAGTTTACTACCAGTTATTTAGAATTACTTTTAGTTTATACCAAGCAGCGATCACTCATGTATGTTTAACGCCAAGAGCTGGCTTTGTATAAACTACAAAAAAGTTACAGAATAAAAGAACATGATGTTGTGCTCTTAAATAGCCAATAGATAGACTTTTTGTAATTAGCTTCCATCAACTGTGTTTTGCTCCTGCTGTTCAGGATATGAAAATGCATTAAGCACTGACAAGATAAGTGAGGAGCTGTCTAGAAAGCATAAGCATAGTTTATAGGCTTGTTAAAAGCTAAGGATCCTTAGTTAATCAAGCCAATGGTTTGAGGGATTCTGATGGATGATTTGGTGAATCAAAAAATCGTAATTAATATATCAAATGAAACGTTACAATTTTGTATACATTAGCAGTCAGGAATATCAATATCTAATAGTTTTGTTGTGATATAAATCAAATTTTTAAGCCAAATTATCTGGAACAGAAAGAAATCCTTGTCTTTTAAAGTGTAATGCCTTTTGAAAACTTTTTATTTCCTCAGTTTAGCATCACCACAGGCATTCTGTTCAAATTAATAATATTTATTTTTTAAATTATAATTAAATGTATTATAAATGCTACTGCAGTACACATTATATTTAGCAGTTTTTCTTGCACATGTTTATTTTTAAATCTTGAAACCTCAGTCATGGATTAAGACCAAGTGTCTCACCTACATACTCTGCAAATTGAAAAGAAATTATTCTGGCCCACTAAAAATTTGTAAGCTTACTCTCTCTTCCCTGGATGTATCATACTATCAGAATGGAAGTTTTGGGTGGTAATGATCACCATTTAAGGTGTTAGAATAAGAGATTGGTTTCAGAAGTTCATACAAAACAGCAAGCAATCTATGTTGGTGTAAACCTTGCTTTAAAATTGGTGGAAATCTTATCTGAAAAAATCCTGTTGGAAGTTTTCCAGCATTTCTGATTATAATTTAAGTACTGAAGAAATAGGGCTTTTTGTTTGCTTTGTTAAGTATTCCTGCACTTCTGAATGTGGTACCTTTGGTCAGTATTGAAAATGAAACACAGACAATAAAACGCTGTCACTTGCATTGTCTGAAATGGCAGGTACATTCTTCCTTACATGTTTTATATCTTGTTATGTTTTTCCATAAACAGATGATTTATAGGATTTGTTTATATTGAAATTGACACTTGCTCAAACAATAATGATCCAGTTATCTGATTTCATAAAAATATAGAGAAGCCTGGCTAATATGCAGAAAGTGAGAGTAAGCAAGATGTACTTCTCAGTACTTGCAGGAATTAATTCTTAAATTTTTGCCTGGGACTTGCTATTTTCTGACTATTTTAGCTAGGCTTTCTTTGTTAACTAATTGTGCGTGGTGGTTCTGTCTTTCCATGTCTAAGTCGCCCTCCACCCAGTAACTTTTGAACCCACTGGCCACTAATAAGCCATGGTGGTCTCAGAGCCAGGGTGTTCACACAGGCTTTGTGGTTTTGGGGAGCCATCACTAAGTCAGTTGTAACTCCAACCACAGCTATTCTGAAAGGGAGCAGCAGGGCGGTTTGGCAAGCGCATGCTTAGCTCTGAGCTCACCGGCATGAGTGGCCGAGTGGCCCAGCTAGGCTGGCACAAGATAACAGAAGAGCTGGATGATAATCCAAGTGCAGTGGATTTACAGGGTTTAGCTTTTTTAGTTCTCCAGCTTGTAGAACGTCTTGTGGTCTTTGCTTCACATATCTTTGTATTTTCACACTTCAAATTGGACTTTTTCCTAACAATTTTAGTTTTGAATGTTTTGATTCAAAACAGAGGGTTTTGGGTTTTTTTTTTTTTCTTATTATTCATATTATTTTAAGATACAGAGACGAGAGCTGTAATTAAAGTTGTATTAACAAAATATTAATAAAGACATGGTAGGAACCAGGCTCTCCATCAGGTAGTTTTATAGGAAAGCTAGAAAGCCGAAAGAGAGACAAAATGAGAAAGCTTACTGGAACTCGCCTAAAGCCCAGGGTGAGCACAGGATTTCAAATTCTCTGTTCATTTTCTTTTCCCTTGGAGTACACTGTCTCTAATTTAACCTTCTTTGTCTGTGAAATAAGACTTCTTTGTTTTGCCTGTTTTGTAATGCCTTCTAAGGAAGTTTTACTGTGGAAGAATGCTTCTCTGCTGCGATGCTAACCTATCCTTCACCTTTATATGGCAGTCCAAACGAAAGTTCTAAGAAACCAATGTTCATATAGTAAATTACATTTTGAAAATTATCGTGGTGAAAAGAATGTTTAAAATGGAGAAGAGGAATTGTTTTCTAAGCAGAATTAAATTGTTAAAGCAAAGATATTGTGGGCAATAGGAACAATACAAAAAATTTTACTCAGCCTCAAAGGAAATGAAATTAACAAGATCTGGTTCAAGGTGCTAAATTACTTTTTCATTTATTGCCCCAAATGTTCCAAACAATGGTATCAATAATTAAAACTTCACCTAACGTTGCATTTATTTCTCAGTGCTTCAATCTATATTTCACTAGGAGTGAAATGCACAGAGCAAGTAAGCGGCATTGTGTCTCACTTTCAGCTGCCAAGTTCTAGTGAATTCTGACTGCCGAACTGTACTCTAGAAACCAGTTTAGCCAACAAGCTCCCAGTACACTGCTGGACAAAATGTCACACTGTAAAATTAACAGTTGAGCTGAGAGTGTCAAGTCTTTGTAGCTGTGTCACTGCAATGTTTAGGAAACAGTAATCTTGAGAAGAAATATTCAAGAAGGAACAGAAACTGTCCACTTTGTACACACTTACATGGTCCTGTGTTTTCTGGGCCACAGTTAGTTTGCAGTGAAAAACAAAACATAGCTTTATTTAAAAAATGAAACAAATTAATTGTTAAGTGGGAAAACCTATGGTGAACACTCCAGTTCCTTTGTTTAAGAAGCATTCTTCACATTTTTCTGTTTTTAATTATAGTTTGCATGTCTGCTTTGTAATACTTAAAACAATCAAAGAGACATCAAATGTTATTTTAGCATATCTCCCCTCTCCAAATTTCTTCAATTGTGAGAAAGATTTTTTGAAAAATAACCCCAGCCTGCTAATCCTGGAAAAGCCTTATGCTGAAGAAGCTATTTTCAACAGATGAGGTTGGGCCCAAGCAAGCGAAATAGTGAAATACAACAACAGTTTGTTAAATATCAAGTCTTGTTCAGTCCTCAGAATCATAGAAATATCTGTCTTCAGGATAGAAAGGGCTGTACACATTGGGCAGACTGTGAGCTGTTACAAACTATGAATTAGTTCAGGTCTGATTTTCAAACACATATGAACACTTCTGCTCAGTGGCTCTGTCTGTTTTAACTTCAGAGAAGTTCCTTAACATCTGAAATAACCAAAGAGCCACTGTGGCTAATCTTGTTGGTGACCTGTGGTATAGTGATAGCAGGTTGCAGCTGTGATTTTGGATTAACTATGTTGTGGAGAGACAAAATTATTTCATCATCATGACACACAGGTGCCAGTAAGGCTGGCCAGAGTGAGTGGGCAGTAGGAGGGGTGGTGCGAGATAGATTTATATCTGTCTGTAAACTCACTGACTTCTGGGGTAATACAGGCATAAGATCTGTGATTTGCAAGGGTGTGAAATATCTAGGAGAGGAGTATCACAGGACTGATGTCCTGTTTCACGTTTTTCTGTTCCTATTACTGATAACAGGCAAAGGAACTTGTAATTGAGACACTACCGTTATAAAAGCAGAAGGCTAATGCTACTGAAGAACAGAGGCAGCAATGGTACAATTAGCATTTGGAGAGTGCAGTCATCACTAAAAGGGCAGAGATGCATTCAGATTTTAGAGGGTGACCTCAAGTATCATCTGACTTTTGAAACTCTTTCAGAAAGTTAGAAGCTGAAGATACGAGCAAGGATAGCACACTTACAGAGCACCTTGTCAATTCTGTAGAGATACTAGTTTCATATTAGCTATGTCAGTGACCTTCTTTCACATGATTTCTTTCATTCTAAGATCTGGTTTAAATATGGCTTTGTTACCTATTATTTGAGGTCTTTGCATAACATATATCCAGGTTGAAACCTTTGCTGTCTTGGACCACAAACCTCCTGCTGATGCCACTAGGAGTTTGCAGTTCTGGGTCAGACTTGAGCTCATTATAGAAACATGAATGACATAGATAACAGTTTTACACATCGCATATAGTAATAAGACATTTGTCTTGTTACCTAAGACTACAGTTTACTAGGCTAACAAATAAGATATTCACCAGATCAGCATATATGTCCCGTAAGAATTGAATGAGATTAAATAGTGCAGAGATCCCATCCCTGTCTGCCTATGAAGACCTTTCTGTCCTTCCCTCTTTTGTTTCTTCCTTTATTTAACTGATTTCTCCTCTGAAGTGAGATCCGAATATCTAAAACAATGGCCAGAAAGATACTGTATTTTGCTGCCCTCTCATTTTCAGAAACTAAACTATACAGATAACAAACTGACAAGCCCATGGCTTGTGAAAAATCTAGCTGGCTGTTGTAGAAACAGCCACTTAAATTTGATTAAGCAGATAAATGAAGGAGCATTAAATTATATTTTGTTTGGTTCAGTTGTCTATAAGGAAAACAACTTCTTACAGTTCAAGTAAGAAATTCTTACATTAATTTCTTGATCAGGCTTCACTAACTTTATCCTTTCCATCTCTTTTGTTTCTTTTCCTTCCTTCTCCATGCTTTAAGTGCACCACTAAGTTTGCTTCTTTCCTCCATTCCCCTATTCTGTTTCTTCCATCTTCATAGTTCATATTGCCTTTTAGCTTGTTTTCTTTGCTCGTTTCCCCCCTCAGAGATTCTCATTCTTTGGAATGTTTATTCCACATAATGAACAAGAAATTAAGTGAAACAGGATCACTGAAGTCAGACTGTATTGCACTGCAGAAACTGGGCAGGTTGTAAAATCAATCATCTTTTTCTTTTCTTTCCTTCTTGTTCCTTTCCTGTTTCCTTTCCCTTCTTCTTGTTGTATTCTATGCTTTCGTTTCCTTCTGAATCCCATCATTACCACAGTAGTATTTCCCCATTTACAAGGAGAACCAGGCAGCATAAGCAGGCTACTTTGCTGGACAGAAGATAAAGGAGGAGATAAAATCTTTGCCATAAATACCTTCCAAGTGGCTTGAAAGCTTTAGATTTGAATGGCTTGGCTTTTAGTACAAGACAATATACCTTGACAGTTCTGACAGCCCTCACGAACATAGACAGCCAGCCTATCTCCTACATTCTGTTCTTTATTATTTGCCATCCATAAACCTTCTGTTATTTGAAATGAAAGTTTGACTGTGGTATCTTAAACCCGTTAAAACAGAGCTAGCAGAGAATGTAAATAACATATCAAGAGTGAAACAAACAATGATTCCCCCCTCTCTTTCTTGCCTTGTAATTTTTTTAGTGGAGAAAGTGGTTCTGGGAAGACTGAAGCCTGCAAACAGATAGTGAAGCATCTCACTTGCAGAGCCAGCTCCAGCAGAAACACCTTTGATACACAGATAAAACATGTAAGTAGCATTCTGATCACTGAGTAGAACAAGGAAAAATGTGGCCTCTTGCATAGTCAAAGACATTCGAACTGTAAGGAAAAAGACATCTGGGTTAATTTTCACCACTGAAGTCAAAGGAGGTTTCTTTCGTTGAATTGACCTGAATGGGAACAGAATCAAGCTCACACTGATGTGATGGGAGGAATCTGAAAATTGGAGGCCAGTTTTCTTTCTAAATGTTTTGGTGACTTTGGAAAGCAGTGTTTCAGTGAATAAGGAACATTTGTGTGATAAGATACTGTCTCCTAAAGGTGTACTAATTGCTTTCAGTAAGTAAATAAATTTATCTGTATGGTTGTTGTGATGCTTCTCTGGACAGTGAAAGAACTGTGAAGGCATCTGAAGTAATAGTATGTAAGACAGAAAATAGAAAGTTGCAGAAAAACTGCAAGGTCTGAACAGTTATGAAGCCCCGTATTTGCATACTAAATGTATTTATGAAATAGGCAAGAGTTCTGAATATTTGCTCAGTCATATTTAATTCTAGCAGCAGAGCCAAATTCTGCCCCGTGTGTGTAAGGTGAAATCCTGACAACCTGCTTCCCATATCAGATAAATTTGTCTCCTTGCTAGTACATTGTAAATGTAAAGTTTTCTTTTGACTAAACACTGCAACTCGTGTTTCATTGTTATAGCTGTAACACTACTGTAAAGGTTCATACTAGCATTTTAAATTATGCTGAACCCTCAATTACCGATTCAAGTTCTTTTAAAAAATTGCCTTTCCAGCTGAAACTTCTCATCTGAGATCCCAGCTCACAGTTTTAGCACAGTCTGCATTGGCATAGCTCAGTTCTAGGTTTCATGTTTTAAAAAAAAAAATGTTTAGACACTTTCACCTACTCTGGTGACTTTCTTCTACTAAAGCACTTACAGTCAACCCAAGATACTTTCATTTTAGCCTTCATCAGCCACATGCATGATGTTCAACAGAACTCTAGAAATCATTCAGTGTGGTTTGGTTTTTTTAATAGCATCACATGCATCATTCAGAACACACTGCCTTCTTACCAAATTGTGTATGATTCAGTCCATAAAGATGATAGAATAGTGTCGGAAGTACAGCTGACACTAACAGACAACCTACAAATCATGATTATTGGGATGTGGGAAAGACACACTGGTTCATGTTTTGTACATTCCAGCTGATAAGGTAATAAAAGTTCTATGGATTTTTGGTGGCTTTTAGAAAACAGTGTTGCATTTCTGCTTTTTTAATACATTAAAAAAGCCTGAGGACACTGAAAAAAACACAACTGAATAAGCTGTAGCTTTATTTGACTTCATGTAGTCATACAATTGCCATGTTAAAGTGTTTTGCACAGTGTTATCTGATTCATTGATGAACTAAACTGACACATTTAATCTAGGTTTCATGTGACAATGGTAAGAATACCGTTGTTATTTTTTCACTTCTTTTGATTTAAATTTTAAAGCCTAGTGTTGCAATAATACCATCCTATAGGGACAGTATGCTTTATTTTAAACCCAGAAGCCAGATGTACAAGTGATATCTATTTCTGCTGTGTATTTTTTTATTTACCACCTACACAGTTTTGAACTGATCAGGCCATAGATGTTATTCAAAGTAAAACTGCAAAATTCAGGTCAGATCCTCCACGTCCTTTTCTTTCTTGAAGTTCAGATCAATGAGTAAAACTAAGTAAATAAGTGACTTTGTGAGTAAGCAACTGAAAACTGTGTGCTTTGGATACAAATATGACAGCAGTGGGAATCAGGAGGTGTGGGAAGTAGTATTGTCTCTGCTGTATCTTGTCTCCTGACCAGAGGAAAATTCCTGGGGACAACCACCATGATCCAGTGCAAATGAAACAAGTTGTTGTCCTCCAGTAAGAAGAGATATCAATGTGGGAGGGGGCTGACCAGGCCTAATTGAGAAAATTAGTTAACTTTGTAGACTAATCTACATCTATGCAGTAAACAGAAGAACAGTCCCTAATATGCAGTTGTTACCCTGCTCTCTGACACAGTTTAAGTCCCCAACAGGTCCTCTGGACACAGTTCAGAGGACAGCATGTGCCACGAACCATTCACAACAGTATGTCCACCCTATTCTGCGAGAAAAAAGGTGCTAGATCTCAGGATGTGAGCCTTATCATGCCACTTGCCCTTAAAGTTAGAGAGTCCTGATCCTGTACTTGTTTCATTTAACAGTATAGATGTAGCCATACGTGTCAAGGAGACTCAGTCCAGCGCAGGTGGAAGAGAATTGTAGCGTATTAAGAAGGATCCCTTGTAACTGGCATAGATGATGCCTGTCTTCAGACAGTGAAGGTAGATGTAGCAGATCCCACCCATGAGGAATCGTAGAATAATTAGGGTTGGAAAGGACCTTAAGATCATCTAGTTCCAATCCTCCTGCCATGGACAGGGACACTTCACACTAAACCATGTTGCCCAAGGCTCTGTCCAACCTGGACTTGACCACCGCCAGGGATGGAGCATCCACAACCTCCCTGGGCAACCCATTCCAGTGCCTCACCACCCTCCCAGTAAAGAACTTCTTCCTTATGTCTAATCTAAACTTCCCCTGTTTAAGTTTGAACCCATTACCCCTTGTCCTATTGCTACAGTCCCTAATGAAGAGTCCCTCCCCAGCATCCTTGTAGGCCCCCTTCAGATACTGGAAGGCTGCTATGAGGTCTCCACGCAGCCTTCTGTTCTCCAGGCTGAACAGCCCCAGCTTTCTCAGCCTGTCTTCATACGGGAGGTGCTCTAGCCCTCTTATCATCCTTGTGGCCCTCCTCTGGACTTGCTCCAACAGCTCCATGTCCTTTTTATGTTGAGGACACCAGAACTGTACACAGTACTCCAAGTGAGGTCTCACGAGAGCAGAGTAGCAGGGCAGGATCACCTCCTTCGACCTGCTGGTCACACTTCTTTTGATGCAGCCCAAGATATGGTTGGCTTTCTGGGCTGCAAGTGCACACTGCCGGCTCATGTTAAGCTTCTCGTCAACCAACATCCTCAAGTCCTTCTCTGCAGGGCTGCTCTGAATCTCTTCTCTGCCCAACCTGTAGCTGTGCCTGGGATTGCCCCGACCCAGGTGTAGGACCTTGCGCTTGGCTTGGTTAAACTTCATAAGGTTGGCATCAGCCCACCTCACAAGCGTGTCAAGGTCCCTCTGGATGGCATCCCTTCCCTCCAGCGTATCAACTGAACCACCCAGCTTGCTGTCATTGGCAAACTTGCTGAAGGCACACTCAATCCCACTGTCCATGTCGCCAGCAAAAATGTCGAACAAGACAGGTCCCAACACCGATCCCTGAGGGACATCACTCATTACTGTTTTCCAACTGGACATCGAGCCGTTTACCACAACTCTGTGCATGCGGCCATCCAGCCAGTTCTTTATCCACTGAGTGGTCCATCTATCAAATTGATGTCTCTCCAATTTAGAGACAAGGATGCTGTGTGGGACAGTGTCAAACACTTTGCACAAGTCCAGGTAGATGATGTCAACTGCTCTGCCGCTGTCCATCAGTTCCGTAGCCCCATCAAAGAAAGCAACCGAATTGGTTAGGTAGGATTTCCCCTTAGTGGAGCCATGCTGGCTGTTATCAACCACCTCATTGTTTTTCATGTGCCTTAGCATGCTTTCCAGGAAAATCTGCTCCAATTTTTTGCCAGGCACAGAGATGAGACTGACTGGTCTGTAGTTCCCTGGGTCCTCCATATTCTCCTTCTTGAAAATGGGGGTTATGTTTCCCTTTTTCCAGTCATCAGGAACTTCACCTGACTGCCATGATTTTTCAGATATGATGGACAGTGGCTTAGCAACTTCCTTCGCCAGCTCCTTCAGGACCTGCGGATGGATTCCATCAGGTCCCATGGACTTGTGTGCTTTTGGGTTCTTAAGATGGTCTCGAACCTGATCCTCTCCTACAGTGGGCCTAAGGTCTTCATTCTCACAGTCCCTGCACCTGCCTTCCAAGGCTTGGGTGGTGTGGTCAGGGCATTTGCCAGTGAAGACTGAGGCAAAGAAGTCACTGAGAACCTCAGCCTTCTCCAAATCCAGGGCAGCCAGTTCTCCCGATAGCTTCTGGAGAGGGCCCATGTTGTCCCTAGTCTGTCTTGTGTTTCCTGCGTACCTATAGAAGCCTTTCCTGTTATCTTTCACATCGCTTGCCAGATTTAATTCTAACTGGGCCTTAGCTTCCCAGACAACGTCCCTGTATTCTTCCCAGGCCGCGTGTCCTCGCTTCCACCTTCTATAAACTTCTTTTTTCCCTCTAAGTTTCCTCAGCAGCTCCTTATCCATCCATGGAGGTCTCCTGGCCCTCCTGCCGCATTTCCTTCTAGTTGGGATGCAACACTCCTGAGCTTGTAGCAGGTGATCCTTGAATATCAACCAGCAGTTTTGGGCCCCCTGCCCTCTAGGACTTTATCCCGTGGAACCTTACTAAGCAGGTTCCTGAAGAGGCCAAAGCCTGCTGTCTTGAAGTCCAGGGCAGTGAGCTTGCTGCGTGCTCTTCTCGCTGTCCTAAGGATCTCGAACTCGACCATCTCATGATTGCCACAGCCAAGGCTGCCCTGAAACATCACATTTCCAACCAGTCCCTCCCTCTTGCTGAGCACAAGGTCAAGCATGGCATCTCTCCTTGTAGAAATTCCTCTGAAGCAGAAATTTTGGGTTAGCTGCCTTTGAAGGTGTTTTAATGAACACAGTAGCCTGGATTCATTCCTGCTGCAGTTGTGCATAGCACCATTAAAGTTAATAAAGCTGCACAGGTAGAACAAGTGCTGAATTAGCCTAATGAGCAAATACATCCCAAACACCACTACTGGAGTGGAACCAAACTAGGCTGTCTAGTTTTCTGCTGCCACCTACTGCACAAATAGCTGTTTTAACAAAAAATTCTGGAAAGTCTGATTTTTAGAACTTCCGTCTTTGTGATTGGAACTACATATTGCCTGTGTCACCCCAGAGCCTCCTCCCCCCTCAGCTAGCTCATCCAGCTTCAGCAAAACACTGTTACATGAGAACAACAATGTATTTGGGCCACACTGAAATCAGTATCTTAGGATGCAAAAGAGGAAAGTGCTGCAATAAATTCTTCAGGGTGTAAGGGGCTTAAGAAGCCAATTATACACAAAAAAGCTAAATACAGAGAACACATGAAATAAAGATGGCATAGGTAATTCTTTTTTAAAAATTATCTTTTAAAAATAATTGCTGTGACCGTGAAGATGTAACATGGATATGCATTAGTGAGAGATGCCATAAAAAAGTCTGAATCTATTTTTTTCGTCAGTTTTTCACTGAAGTAATTCTATTTGAAATCAATAATTTATGCCATTTCTGGCATCACATAAAGCTTGTAAATTCCTTTAGTTGGTTATTAGTATCGACTGACTGTAACTTTACAAGCATAACTGCCTTCCAAGATTCTGATCTTTTTCTAAGCATGTCAGTTCTGGGCATATGACTCCAGTCACTTGTATCTAAACTACTTGTAAGGACACAGCTCACCTGTTACCCATTATCTTCCCTTTTGCTTTTACAACTTCTACTATTCTGACAGCACTTTTTTTTCTTTTTTTTCTTTTGAGCTATCTTATTTTAATTTCTATTTAGAAGAGCAACTGAAGGAATTTGTTAAATTCCAACTGAAAAAATGTTGTTTGTTTGGTTTTTTTGGGGTGTTGTTTTGGTTTGTTTTTTTTTTTTTTTTTTCCCTCCCCACCTGGTGATTGATTACAAACCAACCTCATAACCTCACTTGTTTATTGAAGTATCTATCTTGTTTATTTCCTCTCTTATTATTTCTTTATTGTTGTCTTCCAGGTAAACTGTATCTTGGAGGCCTTTGGACATGCTAAGACACCCTTGAATGATTTTTCCAGCTGTTTTATAAAATATTTTGAGCTGCAGTTTTGTGAGAAGGAAAAAACATTAATTGGAGGTAAGAATCATTTAATCTGTTTATTTTGATATCACCCACAGATCAGGCATCCCAGTGTGCCATACAACGAGTAAGGATTCAGAATATGTGAAAGAGGCAAGGGGGTTTTAAGGTGTCTCAGAACATGTTTAACAGCATGTGAATTCAGTTTGTCAAGGGCAGTGCAGAATTAAGAGGGAGAGCTCAGTTCTGTGCAACCACTAGATGGCAGAGAAAGACAAGAAAACACGTTAACACCACTGATTCCTCTCGCATTGTCCGGGAAATTTTATTTTCCTTTATGCCCGCGATCAACAAACTGTGACAGCTGCCTGTCACTTTACTGTGAAATAAAAGTAACAAAGAGATTAATTTTTGCTTTTTAATACTGTATTCAATATCTGAAGTATCCTTTAAATAAGTAATAAATTTATCTGTTTAGGGCAAACAAAATACAAACGTGCTCTGTAATACTGAAATTGGAAGTAATTTATTACAGGTTTGAGCTTCTTCTAAAGGAAGTAGGAATCATACTGGTGTTTGTTCTTGTTACAGGAAAGATAATGTGCAATTTGTGCCTGATTTTCCAGTAGGTGGGAGTTTGTTAGTTTCCAGTAAGAGTTCATTAGTGGAAAATAAATAAATAAATAAGTATTGGGCAAAACTTCAGTTTGATTCTAAAAGCTCTGATCTTCAGAGGCAGTCAGGGAGAGGTTTCAATTCTGGTCTGCATAGGTCATCTTAAAGTTACTCTGTGCTGAAGTGAGAGGTGTGTACAGAAATAACTCTACAGACAGTTTCATACTTGTACTAATCTTCCTAGATGGAAAAGATCTGTGGTGAGACACATTTTTGATCCAAGTGAATTAAATTCCATTGGATAAATGCTTCCTAAACTACTAGTTTTTTATAATTTTAAATGTGTTTAGGCTTTGCAAAGAGTTTCCTGAAAATATTCTTTGGAAATATTTCATAGTGGGAATCACAATTCATTTTCTTGAGAGAGTTCACTGTACCCTAGCAAATATGATAGTTTCTTCAGTGAAAATGTCACTGCGTGGGAAATTACTATCATTTTTTTCTAGTTTGTTTTACCATAGAGATAGGATATTTGAAAAAAAAAAAAAATAAAGAAAAGAAGTAAAACTATAAAGTGCGATTCTTTTTTTTTTTTTTTTTTAATTCATCTATGAACTGTTGTGGGAGGAATATAAAGATAATGATGTAAACATTAGAATGGACCAAATAGCTTCTGAATTGGGCTTGTAAAAATAAAGTTCAATCCTTAAAACTGTCATTTTATAAATCCTTTGTATTGTATATATTTAATTTCACTTTATTTAGTTAAATGCAATTACACTGTGTGCACGCTTTTTCTCTTTTTGTTACACACACACAGCACAAACGCAAACAGATGAAAATGATACTAATTTTGAAAAGTCAACCATATGAACATTAGGAAATGCCAAAACTGAAGTTGTTTATCTTTGGGTTGCCTTGTGTGTATAAATATAATGCTGCCATTTTTCCACCTCTCCTCAGCTTCATTCAGTGCAGAGAATGGACTATATCTCTTCAGTGATCAGCTACTAAATAGTTTGGATTTCCTTCACTGATTCATGTGTGGGTTATGCCATTTTATTCTGCTCTAAAAACAGAATGCTAGTTTTTCTGTAGGTTTTCTATGTTGTACATCAAAATTTTTTCACTGTATGAGCATATCAGATATACAAATGGTTTCATTTTCACAGTACTTGTGACCTAGGGTTGTTTCATTCAGTTCCTCAGATGAGGAATGGAAGCCTCAAGGCCATGTGTTCCCACAGTTTTTGGGTGCCTTGCTTGAGATTGCAGGGATTGAGTTTTCAAGCAGTTTTACCTATACTTGCCAGTTTAATTCACAGCCCTTCTCTGTGAATCATATGAACGTGGAACCAGTTAACCAGGCTCTCATGTCAGTTTTCTGGTACACTAATGCTGTGTTTTTATCACTTTCAAATTATAGGCATTAAATGAGAAAACCTGGGGGTAGTCAAGTCCATTAACAAATATCTGTCTTACTGTTCCCCAAATATTTAGGATCAATATTTGAATCAATTCTCTTACCAAATCTAAGGTAGCCAAAAGTTCCATAATTTATAGTCAAGAGTGAGAAGCCCCAGTACAGCAGAAAAGGTGGGGTTTATATTTTTGAATATTGCAGTTGTTCATGCTGTTTGATTTGCATTGTAGATGTTGCCTTTTCTAGGCCATTGCGAATCATCACTTCTGAGTGAAATGGTCCCAGATTTATACCACCATAAACGAGAAGAGAATAAGGGATGCTGTCTTTGGCTGCTTTAAATCCCACCCAGTGATTCTCTGTATCTATTTGCAAGATCATTTGCAGCAGTATTTATTGTCTTGCACTATTTAAACATGAATGAAAAATGTAAATATGCAGAGCACCTCAAATACTGCTGAGACATGGCTTTATAACTCATTGAGACAAACTGGGCTAAATATGTCTGGTTGATAAACAAAAATCCAAATGACACTAGACTGCGCCCATCAAAAAGTTTAGGTTGTTTTAACTCCAGATTTAACAGTCAGATCTTAAGGGTGGAGATCCAGAACAATTTACTAAGGAAGGGGCGTGCAAAGTACATGTGTATATTTTTATTATAGAGGGCAAGATCAAGGTAGCATTCCTTGCATTTTGAGTGGACATCTGTGAAATCTGGGACAGTTTTTTGCTCATGCTAAAGTTCTTTTATGTCTAGATCCTGGCAATGCTCTGACTTCTGTCACATACGGTTTATTTTTCCTCAGAAAGTCCAATATACCTAAATAACAGAAACGTTCACCATAATTTTCATCTACAGGCTTGTTGCACTCATTCTCATAAACTGGATCTTTGCCATGAAGTTTTGAAAACAAGGATGAGGGTCTAGAGTGTCATTCTACTCAAAGCCAGTATAGATATCTGTAGAGGTTTTCTGTGTCTTCTCTGTCTCTTGTTTCTGATGAGGTGTGCTGGGATGTTGGGTTCAAATGGGAGTTTTTCTGTGACAAGTGGCTTTGTGGTCAGGTATCTTTCATTGCTTTAGTCGAATCCAAGAAGTACAGAAGGTATAACCCAGGTTAAATAATTTTTCTTTGTGACTGGATAAAATAAGGCAGTTGGAACTAGTAACAAGTCTTAGAACAAATACAGAATAAACTACAGGACAGTGATTTCATTAAGTTCGAAAAATAAAATCATACCTAACAGAACTCAAAGGCTGTTCTTCTGCCAAAAAAATTATAATCATTGATAGATGATGATTCACACCCACTGCATAGTAATAAAAGACTGATTATTTATTTATTTCCAGAATTAAAATTACTGCATTTATTTATTTATTTATTTATTTGTTAAAGCTTTGGAATGGGAGAGAGTAAATGGTCTTTCAGGTAAGTTGACAAAATTCCTAAGAAGAAAGGTAAGACTTCTGTCAGTTTCCTCAAGTTACTAAAAAAGAAGCTTAGGAAGAGAAAATCAAGCCTGACAAACTTATTCTAAAGATTTTTCTTCCTTGCTTTTCAGGTCTTGCTTTTCTTAGTCTTCACTTTTAAAAAGCAAGGCTTGATTTTTATTTTTTTTTATTTTTTTTTTCCACTGAGATTGAAGGATCTAATTTGATTTATAAAAAGAAGCAGATTGCATATTAGCCTGTGTGTAGTTGGTAGAGGCACCATCCCTGAAGACATTCAAAGCCAGGCTGGATGTGATTCTGAGTGACCTGATCTAGTTGAAGATGTCCCTGTTCATTGCAGGTGGGGTTGGACTAGATGAGATTTGAAGGTCCCTTCCAACCTAAACTGTTCTATGATTCTATGATTCTGTGTGTGTTCCAAACATTTTTTATCAATTAAAAAGTTTCAGACATGAATTTCCCTGTTTGTATAAGAAAGACTGCAGCCAGCTAAATTCTCTGATGTGTTTTTGTACTGTGTTTCAGCATTGAACTTTCAAATCTTTAGCAATAGCTGTGTTTAGGACAGCATGGTTTTTGAGAAAGAGCAGTGTAGCTTCAAAGACGCATAGCTGGAATAAAGATTTCACTGGCCGTGCTTTCAGTACAGAGTCCACTTGCTGACTTTGTAGCTGCTCAGTAGATCAAGTGATCTGTTAAAGGATGTAGAAATGTCCTTGTACCTGTAAGCACAGTTAACATTGCACAAAAATGGCAGACTTTGCTCTGGAACTCCATTATTTTTCCCTTTTATTTCACACATAGATTAATGAACATATAATTTCTCTTTGTAGAAAATTGTATTACAGTGATAGTTTGCTTTATGAGTTACTTTAGCTCCATTAAGAGTGTGCTGTGTTTGATTCTTGATGATTAGAAGCTCAACTTTTCTTGACAGCTCTTACCATTGCTGGAGATGCTAACTGAGATGACCTGTATTTAGCCTTATTAACGTGGGTGACTTGAAGTACCTGGAAAGGGCTGAATCAATTTGTGTCATCTAAATAAGTGGTGTTGCCCATCATTAAAGTTAAATATATTAATTAATCAGATAGATGACCTCCAGTAATATTTTTCTTGCATTTATTAATCAATAAATTTTAAAAATACCTGCATGATAGTTATGAAAGCCTTAGTGAAGATCATTGCGTGCAAAAAAGAGATTAAAGTTTAGTATTGGCTTCTTTCTAAATTAATTGGTGGTAGGGTTAGTTTTACTGAGAAGTAAGGTACAAGCACAACAAAAAATGGAAATCATCCTTCAGGTTCATCTATTACATTTTACCCTGTAGGAATGGCAGCCAAGTAATGAATGTGTGAATCTGGGCCAGTTCTGCCATGATAGGTTAAGAGTGAATTGCTTCAGTTTGTAGTGTGCTGCAAAGTTACTGGAGCCAGAAACATATCCTGATACCAGCTTAATGATTTCCCAAGTGTGCCCTTTTACTTCCAGCACAGTTCGTTTTTCTGTACTGTAGCAACAGGAGGCTAGATGGCTGATATACAATTTCTCATAATATAGGTTCCATAATAGCAGGAGCTCACTTCTAGGATAATTAAATGGGGCAGGTCATGTCTCCTTGGTTCAGCAAGTCAGCTGTGCAACTCTCCTCAGTCTCTTCTGTAGCTAGAATCCTGGGCATGGTTTTGGTTGCCAGCACATGTGTCAGGCCATGCCTGTGCTATTAAATAAAATAAAGGGTGGAAGATGCCTCTGGATAGTGTACCACTGTCCTTATGTACTGCTTAACTGGGATGTGTCTGGGATGGATTGGCTTGTGCAAAGCAGCACTTCGAGAGACTGTGCATAGTTATACTTAGTTCAGTATAACTGCTGAGACCTGTCTCAAAACAATACATTCAGTATTCACTCATTTCATTTCCCTCCGCTCCACACTGTCTTTCAACAATATTCTCACAGGCTGCATTCCCTCATACACACAACTTCAAGTAACTTTGCTGTACTTAATTTAACAGTACAGACAGAAACTTAGAGCTCTCCAAAAGATAGGAAGATACTTCAGTGAAATTTAAAATATAGTTGCCAGACAAATACAGATGGTAAAGCAGTAACCAAGCTAGCTATGAATAAGCTGCTGTGGATATTAGCAGCTGTATGGTGGCAGGGGCGTGACATTCAGGCTTCTAGCCTAGCCATTAGGCTAATGCAGCTACTGTGCTTCTGATACACAGTCTCACATGCTGAGATCTAACCTGCATAACTTTGCTAAGCATTGCATTGGGCGATACCTTTGAGTCCAAAGCTGATTCTGAAAATAGTGTTTCAACTATCCTCATCTTTGGAAGTCTTTACCACTCTGTGTTGAAACTTCAGGTCTATGAGACATCTGAAGTTGTGCATCTGCATATGCCTGTAAATGCAACGGTTTTGAATGCAGCAAACAACTCAGTGCTATTTTATGCTTAATCCCAGTCAGCTTCAAAAAAGTAAAAAAAAAAAAAATTTAAAAAACCATGAGCAGCTCAAAAATTTTATGTGTTTAGAGAACATACTTATTATGCTACAGAATGCATGTACCAGTATTTTCTATCACTGTGTGTTCAAGAACTACTTCCAGTTCATAAAGGAAGGAATCTTAGATGAGTTGGTTGTCATCCAGACTGTGGGAAGCTCTGGTTTAATATCCTCCTCTGCTTACAGGGTTTCAAAAATATAGCTCCTCCATTGCTAAGAAGTGCATCTTATCCTCTAAACTCAACAGTTTTTTCCACGTCAAGGATGCTCAGGTTAAGGATAAGACCCTGTGGAAGCTCTGCCATATCGTGGATATTGAAAAGCAAAAAGCTGCAACAGAAAGTCCTGCATCCCAGTGGTGGGAGTGCTCAGTTATATGTGAAGCGACATGCTTCTGGTCTTTGCTCTGCAGCTAGTATTTAAACAATGATGAGATAAAGTATACAAACAGCGGGTAAGAGGGGACTGGAATCAAGTCCCTGCTCACAGGGAGGGCTCTGACCTTTAACTGCAGTTAGGTGTTCCCTTGTTCTCTTTAGCCTGCTGCATCTGGAACTGCATGGTGGTGTCCACTTAGTGAAGGGCTGAAGAGTAATCTTCCCAAAACAGTGTATCTCTCTCTGTCTCTTCACATATATCTCTGAAATGCCAGTAATTTGGTGAAGCAGGTGAACGGCTCTGAAAGTCCAATACTTCCTTTGCTTCTGTGCTTTGCCTTTTTCATAGCCTTAGTAGGCCTCAGGATATGTATGATCCTGTAATCAGCATTTCTGTAGGCAAATCGTGGTCAGGTTCATCCTCCTTGGCCTTCTTCCCAGATGTGCTGATTCACACAGCTTCTCATTTGGCCAGCTATCACAGCCCTTCTGAGATGCCCATGTTTCCCCAGGCACGGGTTAGTGAGCTTGTTGATGACCAATTCTGCAGAGAATTTGCCTCTTTGTAGCCATCTAGAAGTAGCCATCTGTATGTTAGGTAGTTAATCTAAAATATTAATGAGTGTTCTTGATTACCAACAGAGAAGGAGGAAGTGGTACCAAGGGCGGTTTTTCCAAGATGTCTTGAATCTCTCTTATATCTTTCTCTTTCCATTAAGAAGGAGCTTAGAATAGATGCCAGTGCTCAGACGGCTACACTTCAGTGAGGTGACTAATAGCTTGTCTCTTCAAAAATCTTGCCAAATAGGACAACTGGTTCCTCAAATAAGTAAAACAGAGTACAGATCAATATCATTATCTTTAAAATTAAGTGAGTAATTTTAAAGGTAATGTAAGACTGTAAGTAAGGTAAGTCATTTGTTCCACTAATTTTAATGGAATTAGGGCTTTATATGTGATTTATACAGAAAACCAGGGTAGAATTAATGGTAATATTTTTTTATATGCTTAGACTGTGTTATAAGAAACATTGTTTATTCTTCATTATTGCAATGGTGAATGGCTTAAAATATTTAAGTTTAGAGCAATCATTATAATAATGAACTTATTTGTTTGTTTCTCAATCAGCTAGGATTTATACATACATGTTGGAGAAGTCACGTGTCATTATGCAGCCTCTCAACCAGAGTAATTTTCATGTTTTTTACTTGATGATGGATGGGCTGTCTGCTGAAGAAAAGTACAACCTGTACCTCAGTAATTTGTCTGCACACAGGTAGGAAAACAACTTTATCTCTAGTATTAATATTTTTCTTATTTTAGTGCCTCTGCTGTTGAGATCCTTCCTCCAATAGTTAATGTTTTTGTCCTAACTTTTCAATGATCTCTGAAATTATTACTGAGTACCTGTTCATAAGGATTTAATTCTGCAGTACATGAACACTGTCTTAACAAGATCAGAGTATTATATTCATTAGGATTATTGTCTTAAAGGAGAAAAAGGAAAAAAAAAAAATCTTAGTTATTTTTCCATCTTCTGTGGACTAGAATAGGTCTGTTCTTATTTATTTATTTTTTCCCTTGATGGAATAGTTTGTCTTCAGGAAAAACTTTTATTAAAATTATTTTTTTCTCATGGAATATGTTGATTTTGATGAAATGTCACTATATGTAACTGATATTTCCATTTTCATTTTGATATTTACTTCATATTATTAAGAAAAACACAAACAAAGTTTTGACTACATTGAAACTGAGGATAGAATTTAACACCTGACACCTAAAATTAGGTTTTTGTGTTTGTCTCCACATGGGCTGGTTATCTTGACTCCCATTTGCAGTCAAAGGAGATTGAGTCCCTATTCAGCTATATATAGAGTTACATGTAGATGTGTGGTTTGGGTGAACTGAACCATGTTTCTGGCTTCATAAACTCTTCTGACTAAATCCCCTGTAATAGCTTAAATATAAAGAGCTGTATATGGACACCTAAATGTAGGGTGTCTAAATACACTCCAAATGTTTAATACAAGTGGAAGTTTTTGGTTTATCAGGAAACTTTGGAAGTATCTCAAAATTTAATTCAGATTCTTTTGAAAAGAAAACGTATTTCTGATTTAGATAATTTGCTTTTTTTTCTTCAGTCTTTCCTAAGAAGAATCACTGAAATGTGAGAAGCCTATTTGGCATTAATGATTTTCTCTTAAATTGGCTAAGATTATAATGAGTATAGGAGGTAACTTTAAAAAGACTGATAGTAATTAAAGTTATGTAAAATGTGTGTTTTAAGTTTTTTGTATCTAAGCCTTTTTCCCATGGATTTTTCTCCCAACTTTTCTGTCTTCCACTCTGGGCAGTACTTGAATAAAATAGTAGTTCCAGATTTCCCATTGTTCACTAATGTTAACAGTTCTGGTATTATACAGAATAGTGTAATGCACTAGCTCTGAAGAAACCTGAGGCCAAGTTGCTTTACTAAAAATGACCCACTTCAAAGGGGTGGAAGGGAAGAGTTAAATTCCGTATTTTAAATCTTTTGAAGGATTTGAAGACCAGAAGAATTCTGAGCTCCCAATTACTAATTTGTTCCTTTTCTAGCAAAAGTTGTTTGCAATCACTCAGTTTATTCAGAAAATGAAACAGTTTGAAGTCACTTTGCAAGAACCTCCAACAGGAAAGAACTTAGAAGAAGCCTGAATAATTAGACTCACACGAACAAAGTTTTATCTGATAAGACACATGATAAGCATCCAAAAAGAACAAAATAGTATTTCTGAATAGATGCCTGAATATTGCAGTACCAAAGCTTTAGAAGTAATTTATAGCTTAGTAATTTATAGCTTATATAGAAGTAATTTATAGTAATTTATATGCAAATATAGAATATTTGCATAAAGCTGCTTTTATCAATAACGTTTTGTTTTGGCTACATGGTGTAGATTGTATCTTGCATTACTGAGAGAGAGTTTGAGCCAAATATTTCTTACCTTAAACTCCTGATTGTAGTGGTTCACTGGGCTAGATCTTTCTTGGTGGATAAACTGGGGGTGAATTTCTACTGCATCAGACTCATACATGAATCAGGAAGGCAGGATTTGGCCTCTTACAAATTCACAATTTCTGGCTTAGTCAAATTTTGATGAGATCATATCATCCTGGTAACATCAGTAAGTGAATTTGTCATGTTTTCTTTAAGCAAGTGTAATCTTGACTCTAATAATAAAATCAATTAGATAACAGCCCTGTTGAAATGATAGGTGGCTCATGCCCAACTGCTTTTTGAATAATTATTCTGTTCCTCTTTGCGCTGTTTAATATTGCACTTTCATGTAGAAGATTGAACAGTCTTAATAAATAATGGCTGTTAAGATCCCAACATAGCCCTATTTTTTCACTGTTTACTTAAGCCATTGCAACATGGGAAATAAGACATATCATTGGTTTTTTTATTCTCATTTTAGATAAAAGTACCTTGAAGAGTCAAAGTAGTATTGTCAATAGTGGTTATTGTTAGAGTTAATGCTGTAAAAGGTGAGAGATTGTTTATGTATTAAGTAGCATATAATCCTGGATTAAGAATTAATGTAAATAACTAAAAGGGGAAATCACTCCCCTTTGGAGTCACTGAGAGCTTCAGTAATGCTGGGGTTTCACCCTGATGCATAGGGGGAGTTGTTAAATTGTAATTCTGTGGTGTTTGGTGCCATCCTGATAGGGAGCTTGAGCTCAGAAACTTACATGTATGTTCTTGCAAGCATTACAACTGCTAAGGCATTGTATGAAGACAAATAGCAGGCTACTTTATATTGAACCTGTATACAACTAGGATCTTGAAGTAGCAAGCCACCTAAATCTAGGAAGGAAGGGATCTGAATGACTACGTCTCCTACTGTATCTGCATGTGGATCATAATGGATAAAGACAGAAGCAATTCCTGAAAGGTAAGATCATTTTTCAAGATTGAGCAGGGGAAGCATGTCAGAAATAGAAAGTCTCAAAAGGGCGAGTCGAAGCTTTTTGATTGACAACAACTACTCCCATGTGTTCACTGCATTCAGAAGCTGATTTTTATCAGCACTTCCTTGATTGAAATTTCCAAAATTTCTACTAACTTGGTGTGTTTCAAGAAAACCTGCAGAACTTTATCTTGATAATACAGGGAGATTAGAGATTTGAAGTTATATTCTCAATTTGTTCTTGATTTGGTTTTGATTTTATTTTATATCTTTCTGGGTACAGATACAGTCCATTATTGTAAGTATTGCTTTTCTGGCATGTGAAGTTTAGTCTTATAGTAAGAATATATGTTAGCTTTTACAGCACATTAAGTTTAGCTTCATAGTTACAGTAGGTACTAATGTAGTGATGAATCTTGCAACCAAAGTGAAGCAGAGAGCAAAGAAGAGAGGTAACAATGGTGACAGACCAGCTTGTAAATGGTCTTCAACTCTGGTGCAGAGATCAGAAAGACAGGAAAGGGAAAATGATGGGAAAATCTTAGAAAAAACTGGAAAGACCCGCTAATACTGCTTTGGGCCAATTGCTTTATATTAGCAATGATACTGCAAAGCTGTAGTATATATAACAATATAAGAAGGTCTTTGTGTAATACGTATATGCAAGATACTCATACTTTCATTAAAAATCATGTCATTACATTTTATATGTATATTAGAAATATAGCTTAAGGCTACTTAACTATAGATAATGGTTTCAGAAATGATGGTGGGTTTGGCAGCTGTTCAACTTGATGTCACCATTTTCAGTTTAAACAAGGTTGCTAGCTCTCCTAATTGATTGTGCTGTTATAGCTTTTGATAGCATAGGCAAACTGATACAATGTTCTCAATATTGCAAGGAGGTTCTGACAGTCATTTTTTAGTCCTCCCTTGTAATGTCAGATCTCTGTCACCCAACATTTGTAAGTTGAAATATACTGCTTGTAAATAAGCTGTATGTGTAAAACTAAATAACTTCAAGCTGGGGAAAACGTTCATCTACACATTCACGCAGAAGCTGGAATGTGGTCAGAGAGTGCATTTTGTGTTTGCATTGTCAGACTGCTGTTCCCAAATGTGTAAAACTTTCCTTCCTCCCACAGAACAACGAAGTGTACCACAGTGTGTGTTCTCTCTGCCTGCGCTGTTTCCCCCACCCCCTAAAAACCAGTGAAACTCTTCTGCAACAATAGTTGTAGGTCAGTTCACAGAACTGATGTATCTTCTTTTACAGTTTTTCAGGACAGGTGTCCTCTTCACTGTCGGTTAGAGAACTTGCCATTAATTTAGTGTATAAGGTAGTAATTTGAGGACCGATTGAATTTCTCATTAATGTCTAAACTGATCAGAACCTCTTTGCTTGATCACTGAGGAAATCATTCCCTACTCTATAAGGTTGGCCTTCAAAAAAAGGCTTAAAAATTACAGTGCTGTCCCAGTAGACAATTTTCAGAGGCATGAAGTGTGAAGCCTTACGTCTGATTTTTTGTGTGTTTCTAGTTATCATCTCTTCTAACAATCACAACATGTGGAAAAATGTGATTATTCTAGTATTGTCCATACTGATTCCCACTCTTACTTTCCCCCACACACAAGAGCTTAAGATGGGAATTTTCAAGACCGTGAGTGGCCAGTTACCACAACTTTCCCTAATTTAACATATTTAGGAAGTAGCTTCATTGTTTTCTTACTGCTATATATAAAAAGCCAGGAAGACATTGCATCTTTCCATGCCCTCTTGTTTCTTTTATTTCCTTTTATCTTTGGATGCCATTTTTCTTTCAGTTTTTTTGATTATTGTCTCATTTAAAATGTAACAGAAATATCAATCTTGAAATAACAGTTTTCCATACTTGTGTCACTTGTTCACAAAGTCTAATGATACAAGATAAATTCATAGAGAAAACTTGGGAGGTTTTAAATTAGTCTCACATAATTAGAAAATTAAACATTTTGGGGATGTTCTAGTCCTCTGATGTAGCATGCTCTTTGCTTGTACACAAACCTGATAGATCACTTTTTTCCTCATGGATATTCACTTTAATTTAAAATTTTAGTACCTCCATAAAATCCAGCGGTGTCCAAAAATTCACAGAGGTGGTTATACAGTACTGTCTTGATCCCTTGCTTCACAGATTAGCTGTTACTGGTATCTGTGTCTGATGACTAGAGGAAAATCCAAACAACTATTAGACATGTCGTACAAAATTGGTTGGATCTGAATACTGTGAGTGAAATAACTAGATCTGGAAGGATTACATCAGATTTTCCCAAGGGTAGTCCTGCTGGAGTAGTAGTTTCTATATGAAGTGCCAAGTTACATCACTTTATCAAACTGCCATTAGACTTCATGTGCTGAAACTTAGCGTAAGTTAGTTCTACCAAAATTCTCAGTCTCACCCCAGTATAGTGTTGAGGCTCCATGAATTTCACTATTGGGGGTCAACTTCGTTTTAAAATCCTGCTGACAAATAAAGCTCCAGGCAATGAGGAGAGTGGCATTCATTGTGTTTAAATTTAGGAGGAAGGTAAAGATCAGACTCAGAGTTCCTCAGCTGTGTTTCACTTTTCCATTCTGGGAGGTATCAGCACAGGAAGAGAGAAAAGTTGTGATAGGAGGTGTTAGGCTTACCATACCTACAGCCGAATGGCCATGAGGGTCAAGTCCCTCTAATTCTTCTTGGCTAAAACCTCTTCCTAATTCTTCTGTGCAAATAGGGAAATCATACTGGGTAAGACTTTCAAACCTTGAAAACATTCTCAAATGCCAGTGACATTTTTGCTAGGGCTGGTTTGAGTTGTGAGTTTCCAGTACCATTTGCAGAATTTAGGCAGCTCTGTGTAATGGCCAGAGAGGAGCCGGGGCATGAGCTGCCCCGTGTGGGCATGGGAGACGGGGTGGAGAGGTGTGCAGGGCCCCCATCTTCTTGGCACATCCCTGCAGCACTCAGCGGGTCCAGGGATGGTCACTGTGGTCAGACACAGCCCTGGAAGGTTGGAAAGGGCCATGGGAGTGGCAATGGGCCAAGGCCAGGCTGGGATGTTGGCCCACATCAGAGGGGTCAGAAGTGTCTGTGGCTGATCCCAACTCAGGCCAGTACCAATGCCTGAGCTCAAAAGCTGCTCCTGAACCAAGGGGGTTTCCAACAAGGCTTTTTGCACAGCCCAGGCAGCTAAACCCTTGAGAGGGGCAAGAGGCGTTCAATGTACCTATGGAAACGTAAAAGATCCTTCATCAACTTTTAATGAGAGTTAAGAAATATCTGATTTCCCCTGTCATTATCAATAAGCAGCTAAATCTTCAAAGTTCTCTATTAATTGCTTTTACATGTGTATATTTTCTTCAATATGTGTATTTTCTTTAGCATATTGCCTGTAAACGTGTACTTAAGTAACATTTTCTATACAAGCAGCTTATGGCAACTATTAAGCTAATGATTTGTAGTTTGTCTGTCATTCCTTAGGTTTTTTTTTTTTTTTTTTTCTTTGCCATATATCTTTTGGCAAAAAGTTAAGTTCTTAGTAAAGATGTGAGTGAAGAAGAGGAAGAACCTGAATGAGTCTCCCACTTCTTTTTCCTTTCCCAACCTATTTTTTACCTTGCATTAAATCATACAGATAAATTAACACTCATTTCTACTTTCTTTATGTTCATTTTCCTGAACTTAGCATTGGCCACCCTACCAAGACATGAACTAAGAACTTAAAAAATTAGAAGTGCACTTGATATTTTATAGAGAATAATGAATTTTAAAGACTGGATGACTACATTTGAGTGATTCTCAAAGACAGTCTGAAATTTATCATCTTGCTATTATCTTACTCCAACAGAGTTCTTTTGTAATGAATGCTGAGTAGAAAGTTAACTTTCAAATTATTATACTGGAATTATTGGAAAAAAAAAATTACTTTGCCCAAAGTAACTCTGGTGCACTTTGAGAAAAAGCGATTTGTCTTTGGGTATCCAAGCTAAATTCAGTTTCATATCTTCATATCTAATACAGTTGAATTCCCCTCCTTCCCCCCCTCCCTGCTTGTAAATATTTTGCATAACAGCTTGGTGGTTTAGAGGCAGAGCTTAGATTATAGTGAAATAAGATTTTCTGGGGTCATTAGAATTTTAAAAGATATTTCTTAGACGTTCAAAGTTAACATGTATTTACTTTCTTATACTTCAGATGTCTCAAAGTAATATACCTTGAATTTGTGTGTGCATGCACATATATAGATGTAAAAAATGTTATTTATACTCAAGTTGTTGTTCTTTGTTTCCATTTCTCTGCTTTCCCCTGTTCATTCTTCTCTTCTTAAAAGTCTTTTGAAATGGAAGTTTTGGTTGAACAAGTAAAGCTGTACTTTTTTGGTACTGTGCAAGTTTTTCTGTCCTAACTTGGTTACATGCAGTACATTCCTTTTCTCCGAAAAGCTTGCATTTTAAATACATTAACACTTGTAAGACAATGCAGTGATACATGTAGCACAAGCTATGTATATAAGCATTGCTAGACAGCAAAGGACCATTGGGGTATAAAGACTTTTCAAGCATGCTTGACAAACTTTCTAAATAATGTGAAGAGGCACTTTCAAACAGATTTAAAAAACTAAGGGAGTTAACTATCAGTTAATCTTGCTGAAATTTATTTCAATACAAAAAGTGAATATGGATAGGCGAAGCCCTAAGTAAAAGTGGCAACAGTTTGGTGGGAGCTTCCCCCCTCCCCCTTTTTGGTGGGGGGGTGTCTTTGAAACTACATGGTAGCAAATAATATAAAAATTATGCATTTCCATCAGTTTATGTCTTCCTCATATGATTTACTTATATTGTAGCTGTCTAATGAAAAGCTTTCACTGTGAATGTTTATTTCTTAGCTATCCTCATACAGTACTACTGTGAAAACCTGATTTGCAACCAGTAGTACTATTTTAAGGACAAGACCCGTAAATTCTGAATGAAATGAGGCAATTCCATTTACTTAGGTTCCAGTGAGGTCTGACAGCTAAACTATACCAGCTTGTTATTAGGAAGGTAATGGAGAGAGAAGCAGCAGATATATTTGTCTGAGATTCTGGAGCAGGTTTAAACTTGCTTCAGTGAGTTTTATATCTATGTAACCTGGAATAATTTCAACATCAAAAGAATTGTCTAAATTTTCTCTGTTGTCTTTTGCCTTTTTTTTTTGTTTGTTTGTTTGTGGTTTTTTGTTTGTTTGATTTTGTTTTACTTTTGCTGCATACCATTTATTCTTTTCCTGTTTACTCTGTATTTACTGATGTCTGAATTTTTTCACTGATGTTTTTCTTGAGGTTGAACCTTCTTTATTTCATGTGTAACATGTATATTCCAGAAAAATGTGCTTTCACCCTGTTCTCTTTAAAGTGTTTTTCCCTGGCTTCTTGTAACTTCAGCCTCCACTTCCCTTTTATTTCAATGGTAATAATCTTTACCCAAGTACTCTTGCCTTCTTCAGTTTTCCTTTTTTTTACTAAATCATGCAGGTTTTCTGAGTAAGGAGAGTTCATGAGTTTATTCAACTTGTTTTATTCTTTTTCCTCCCCTAAAATGAACAGGACTTGAACTAAAAGGGATGTTGTGGGTTGGGATTTTTTTTGTGTGTGTGGTTTTTTGGTTGCATTTTTTTTCTTTTTTTTCTTTTTTTCTCGTTTTATTCTTTCTTTAAAATTCAGGCTCCATTAACCTCTTGGAGCATGATCTTCAAGCATCAGTGTTGTTGTTTACACTTCAAAGAAGGAAGAGTTGAGAGGCAACACCAGTAAATGGCTGATGTGTGTGATTTCTTATGCTGGATAGTAATAATCATGACTAACTCACTTTTGTTGAGGAAATTTTTCAGTGTTTTTTAACAGGGTAGGTATGATGATCTTCGTCCCTAAGATCATCATTGTGCACCTTAATATTCAAGAAATAGATAACAATAGTGTCAGCATTATTATTATACGGTATCTTTCTGAAAATTGACTACCTTTTAAGACATTTGCGTTTAAATGTCTTAAACACTGTCTTTCTGTGAGATATTTGTGAATAGTTGTCCTACAAGATACATTACTAGGAGGTTAGCACTGCAATTACAGAAGATATAATCAGGATCACAGCTTAGGTTTTCAAAACAAAAGTGAAATATTAATTTGTGTCATCTGCTTTATTTTGCAAATTAAGTGGTTATTTTAGTATTTGCAGATACCTACACCTCATGCATAAGGTATACCTCTCTGTTATTAACTTTATTTCACAATATTTGTTTTGAGCATCTGGCTGTGCAGTTGTTTTGAGTGGTTCATCCTGAATCCAGGGTTAAGTATATACACACCTGCACACTTGCATTCCAATTACAAGATATCCAAAACAATATTTTTCTACTTGAAAGCAGAGGTATATTAGCTTTGGATTTTGATGTTTAATTTATTTATTCCAGTTTCGACATTAGCTGCTTTTGACATTACTGTTTTATTCTCAAAGGATCTTTTAAGAAAATACAGCTCCAATGATGTTTAATAGTAATTAATTTACGTTAACTCCAAGAATAATTTTTATTTAACGAAGTAAAGGTAGTAAAATATGCCTGAGGCTTAACTCAATGTCTTTGTCTTAGGTCCCAAGTGGACTTGTTATTTGTCTGGCTTTCAGAATAAATGTTATAGAAATTCTGCTTTGTTACAGAGAGTAAATCTGGAACCCATATTCCTCTGGGTATTTTCTTTCATTTGATGTTTAAAAGCCTATCTTCATTGTGTTATTCTGCATACATATTGATTGAATAGTGGCAGAGGACACACAGCACTCTTAGCAGACTCTGAGGTAAAGAAATCATTAACTACAATTATCTTTCTTTTTAATGACTGTTTTTCTCTCCATCATAATTCTAACAAACCAAAGGTTTAGAACTAACTATATGTAAACAAACATGTTTACATGGTTTTTTGCATTAATAAATTGTATGTATGTTTAGAGTGGTATGGTAGAGGCAAGGCACACCTTGTATTTCTGTATTTTGTCCTAAAGGAACTCAGATATCTGGTAGTCTTTGGTATTTTACATTCTTTCAGTGCCAGAGAGAAGTTTGGAACATAAAAAGTAACATCAGACCATACAAAAACACTTTGACTTTTGCTTTTTTATAGCTCTAGTCAGTTTACTTCTGCATGTTTAGTTTTATTCCATAAACTTGCATTTACTTCATTTGACTTGGCATGATACCATTTGCTATTTCTTTGATTGAGAGAGGCTTTGGCTTTCTTGTCTCCTTTGGGGTAAGCATAATATGGAAACAAATACAGAAAATAAGAGGATAAAAATCTGTCAGTGGTAAAAAAGATAACGAGTGGGAAGCAGCAAAAATGAAATCTGTTTAATCCGAGGGAAAGAAACAAACTTGGTAATTAAGAGCACTGGGATCTACAGTCTAATGAAGACAGAACATACATCTGTCTTAGTTTTAGCAGAAAACTATACATACAATAAAACATTGTTTGGAATAAATTGCTTGAAATGGAGAAAGAAAATGCGAAAATAAATGTAACATGAACCATATGACTTTCTAATTTGTTGTGAATTCTGTTGATGAGTGTCTTACACCTTAAAGTTTTTGGCCTGAGTTCAACATTTTGTTAGAAAAAATTTCCAAAGACCCGTAGAAGTCATATAGATATTGAAGTTCTATTTGGTTGTCTTTTGAAGAAATTAAGTGCTGACTGTTTAGGCAGCCCACCGATACTTCACATCAGACTGAAAATGGGTATAGCTCCAACGGATGCAATTGCCGTATAAATCCTAGTTTAAAAGTAGATGTGATTACTCACTTATAAAAATGGTAGAGGAGCTCATTTGGCTTTTAGTTTAAGTACAAAATATGTGTCTGCACTTTACTAGAATGCTAATCATCTCATATGTGGGGGGAGATTCAGTGGATTCGGCTCCTGAAACCACTTAGCTATTACATTGCATAAATCTAGAGCGATAATATAGTTCTACAATTTGTATTTCAAAAGTCACTCTCAGAATCTTCCTGATACAATTACTGTAGATGAATTTCCAGTCAGGAATGGGTCATTAAAGAAATTGTTATCGGCATATGGAAGCCCCAGTCATTGAACTCAGCTCATCTCAATGATAGATCTAAGAGAGATGATACCCCTCACTGTTGTTTGAAGTACTGTCTTCACTGAGCTCCCTGGGCTAGCTTCAATTTTTCGCTGCACTGGAGTAACTTTATAGTTACTGTAGCAAACTCTCTCTGGAAGAGTCAGGCAAGGTCAGTCCAAAGTGTAGCACAGTTTTCTACCCATAGTTCTTTCATTAATCATAACTCAAAATGACCTCTACACTGAGGTTAAACCTCATTGTGTCAGCTTAATGCTATTGATTCGTGTCGGATTTGCATATGGATTTTTTTGTAGTTAAAATATAACTACTCAAACTGAGTTTTGTTTAAAGCCTAGAAGTTACCAGTCAAGTCTTCTGAAAAAGATAATTGAGTACTAATGACTAGAAGATGTTAGGATAACAGTTTTGTACAGCTCCTAAAAATGGCAGCTCCATCAGTCTGGCTTCTAAAATTATTTTATGCAATATAATGCAGGAGAGAATGGTGCAGGAATACCTTGTACTGAACCACCCATCACCCAGATGATCTTTGGAACTTCTTTATTCAGTTTATAGAACTTGTCTAGCTCCAGTTAGTTTACGACACATCTCTTGGAATCACGGCACAAAGTGTTCTTGCTGCAGCTTAGTACAATACAACATAAATCATATGAAAGTTAATGTACTCAGTGGTTGATATCAAAAGTAAACAAAAATAGTTTCAAGTATAGTTTCTGTAGTTTCAAGTCACCTTTGATTGGCAGCCAACAGATGTAAAATAGTACAGAGGTTTTGGAGAAGCTTAATAATTTTCACACGTATCTAACCATGGAAAGCTGTATTTTTATGAGATCTGTGCAAACAGCACTCTGGGAAGAACTCAATGGGTGTTTAGCGTTTCAAGGAAGAAACAGGTAGGAGGTTCTGTGCTTCCTAACACACCAATTTGGACTCAATGTTCTTAAAAAGGTCTTAAGGGTCTTTTCCAACATAAATGATTCCATGATTCTATGATTTTGGTCTGTGACCTGTCTGTGCTAATAAGGCCTTTGTTTACCTGATCTGAAATTTTAACGTTTCTTGAATAGTAGTAGTATGGATGAGAAAAACTGTTAAATCTAGTTTGCAGAAAGAACTATGCAAAGGAAGTAGTCTGAAATAAAACCTTAGTAGAAATTTTCTGCTGACTAAAATAATGCAAAAGGACACTGAAACAATGTAGAAATGCTATTTGACAAATGGCATTTGTAACCATAATTACAGAGAAGTATAATTTATGGCTTATGACAAATGCTGGCATCTTCTAATTTCTGCTTTAACCTTTTATGAAATTTTAACATAACTGAATCATGAAATGGGTAAAAATCAGTTTACCAAGCTGGTGTTGCAGTTTAGTATTAAACTTACACAGTAATTGCAGTGTTTGTTTTGACGCTAGTACACTGACGCCAGTTTTGTGATGTGTTTTGTTCACCCAAGAAGAGGTTTACAGAGACAAAAACAGTGCTAATCACATGTAAAAAAAAAAAAAAAAATCTGTGGCCTTTCTCAGTAAAAATGAATAATGAAAATGATATTGTTAAATAGGAAAATAATTTATTTAGTAGAATGATTTGTTAGAAAACAACTGGAGACTATCCTATGTCATTAAATTTTTCCAGCATGAGTAAAACACAGAGAAAGTCTATATAATCCTTCTTTGATATGTTTTTCTGTTGAAATCATTGTTTGCTTGGGCTTTATTTTCTAACACTTTCCTGTCCAAAACCAGACAGGTTAAAACTGCCACTGCTAGAGATTGTACATTTTTATGCTAATATTTCTAAGTATTTCTTTGTGCTTACTTCTGTAGACGTCATGTATTTGGTTTCAGGTGCAGCTAGAGAAATCAGATTCACTCTTAGAGATGCATCTGTATTTTCTTGTATCTGCAGTCCTTCCCCATTTCTATCATTGTCTCAGTAATTGCTTTCCTGGTACATTTTCATCTCTGTTATGTATATTTGCCATATTTCCAGGTGTGATGCCTTGTTTAAACAGAACTCCTCAATCAGGTAGCAATTAAAAGGAATGGAGCAGCATCTAATAAAATAAGTATTATGATGAACTTAACTTTAATGAGTGTATTACAGAGTTAGGTTGGACCTTAAGTGAAAGCTGGATCAAATGGGAACATCGTATCAAGTTCTATAGTTTTGTAGTTTATTCTGGAGCCTGTTTTTTAAACATTCAATTGTAATCATAGAGTCATAGAATAGTTAGAGTTGGAAAGGACCTTAAGATCATCTAGTTCCAACCCCCTTGCCATGGGCAGGGACACCTCGCACTAAACCACGTCACCCAAGGCTCTGTCCAACCTGGACTTGACCACCGCCAGGCATGGAGCATTGCAGCTTCCTTGGGCAACCCATTCCAGTGCCTCACCACCCTCCCAGTAAAGAACTTCTTCCTTCTATCTAATCTAAACTTCCCCTGTTTAAGTTTGAACCCATTACCCCTTGTCCTATTGCTACAGTCCCTAATGAAGAGTCCCTCCAGCATCCTTATAGGCCCCCTTCAGATACTGGAAGGCTGCTATGAGGTCTCCACGCTGCCTTCTCTTCTCCACGCTGAACAGCCCAAACTTTCGCAGCCTGTTGTCATACGGGAGGTGCTCCAGCCCTGTTATCCTCGTGGCCCTCCTCTGGACTTGCTCCAACAGCTCCATGTCCTTCTTATGTTGAGGACACCAGAACTGTACTCAATACTCCAAGTGAGGTCTCACGAGAGCAGAGTAGTGGGGCAGAATCACCTCCTTCGACCTGCTGGTCACACTTCTTTTGATGCAGCCCAAGATATGGTTGGCTTTCTGGGCTGCAAGTGCACACTGCCAGCTCATGTTAAGCTTTTCGTCAACCAACACCCCCAAGTCCTTCTCCACAGGGCTGCTCTGAATCTCTTCTCTGCCCAACCTGTAGCTGTGCCTGGGATTGCCCTGACCCAGGTGTAGGACCTTGCACTTGGCTTGGTTAAACTTCATAAGGTTGGCATCAGCCCACCTCACAAGCATGTCAAGGTCCCTCTGGATGGCATCCCTTCCCTCCAGTGTATCAACTGAACCACCCAGCTTGCTGTCATTGGCAAACTTGCTGAAGGCGCACTCAATCCCACTGTCCATGTCGCCAGCAAAGATGTCGAACAAGACAGGTCCCAACACCGATCCCTGAGGGACATCGCTCATTACTGTTTTCCAACTGGACATCGAGCCATTTACCACAACTCTGTGCATGCGGCCATCCAGCCAGTTCTTTATCCACTGAGTGGTCCATCTATCAAATTGATGTCTCTCCAATTTAGAGACAAGGATGTTGTGTGGGACAGTGTCAAACACTTTGCACAAGTCCAGGTAGATGATGTCAACTGCTCTGCCGCTGTCCATCAGTTCTGTAGCCCCATCAAAGAAAGCCACCAAATTGGTCAGGCAGGATTTCCCCTTAGTGGAGCCATGCTGGCTGTTATCAACCACCTCATTGTTTTTCATGTGCCTTAGCATGTCTTCCAGGAAAATCTGCTCCAATTTTTTGCCAGGCACAGAGATGAGACTGACTGGTCTGTAGTTCCCTGGGTCTTCCATATTCCCCTTCTTGAAAATGGGGGTTATGTTTCCCTTTTTCCAGTCATCAGGAACTTCACCTGACTGCCATGATTTTTCAAATATGATGGACAGTGGCTTAGCAACTTCCTTCGCCAGCTCCTTCAGGACCTGCGGATGGATTCCATCAGGTCCCATGGACTTGTGTGCTTTTGGGTTCTTAAGATGGTCTCGAACCTGATCCTCTCCTACAGTGGGCCTAAGGTCTTCATTCTCACAGTCCCTGCACCTGCCTTCCAAGGCTTGGGTGGTGTGGTCAGGGCATTTGCCAGTGAAGACTGAGGCAAAGAAGTCACTGAGAACCTCAGCCTTCTCCAAATCCAGGGCAGCCAGTTCTCCCGATAGCTTCTGGAGAGGGCCCATGTTGTCCCTAGTCTGTCTTGTGTTTCCTGCGTACCTATAGAAGCCTTTCCTGTTATCTTTCACATCGCTTGCCAGATTTAATTCTAACTGGGCCTTAGCTTCCCAGACAACGTCCCTGTATTCTTCCTAGGCCGCATGTCCTCGCTTCCACCTTCTATAAACTTCTTTTTTCCCTCTAAGTTTCCTCAGCAGCTCCTTATCCATCCATGGAGGTCTCCTGGCCCTCCTGCCGCATTTCCTTCTAGTTGGGATGCAACACTCCTGAGCTTGTAGCAGGTGATCCTTGAATATCAACCAGCAGTCTTGGGTCCCCCTGCCCTCTAGGACTATATCCCATGGAACCTTACTAAGCAGGTTCCTGAAGAGGCCATAGCCTGCTGTCTTGAAGTCCAGGGCAGTGAGCTTGCTGCATGCTCTTCTCACTGCCCTGCCGATCTTGAACTCGACCATCTCATGATTGCCACAGCCAAGGCTGCCCTGAAACATCACATTCCCAACCAGTCCCTCCCTCTTGCTGAGCACGAGGTCAAGCATGGCATCTCTCCTTGTCAACTCCTCTATTACTTGCAAGAGGAAGTTGTCTTCCACACAACTGAGGAACCTTCTGGATTGCTTGTGCCGGCCTGTACTATCCCTCCAACAGATATCAGGATGGTTGAAGTCCTCCATGATGACAAGGGCCTGAGAGCGTGAGGCTGCTCTTATCTGTCTATAGAGCGCTTCATCCACAGAGTCCTCCTGATAAGGCAGTCTGTAACAGATCCCCACAGTGATGTCCCCCATTGCTGTTCTCCCTTTGACCCTGACCCACAAGCTCTCTGTTGACTGATCACCTGTCCCCAGACAGAGTTCCATGCACTCCAGCCTATCACTGACATAAATAGCTACTCCCCCTCCTCGTCTGCCTGGTCTGTTTCCTAAAGAGCCTATAACCTTCTACTTCAACACTCTAATCATAGGAGCTATCCCACCATGTTTCTGTGATGCCAATGATATCATATCCCTGTAGCCGCGTACACATCTCTAATTCCTCTTGTTTATTCCCCAGACTATTGGCATTTGTATAGAGGCATCTGAGCCAACCTCCAAATGAAGCCAACTCGTTGACTGGAGCTGCTGAAATACCTCTGCATCACTCTAACCATGGATTACAGGTGCTGGCAACTGACTGGGAGTGTTGGAATGATCGATGGCCACCTCCCCCAACACATCTAATTTAAAGCTGCCTTGACCAGCCTGGCAAGTCTGCCAAAGCACCTCTTCCCCTTCTTCGTCAGACCAGCTCCAGCAGCCTCCAGTAGACCTGGCCTCCTACATCGAGTCCCATGTGCTAAATAACCAAACCCCTGACTATGGCACCATTGTTCTAACCATTTATTAACCTGCCAAATCCGCCTGGCTTTTTCAAGGTCCTCCCCTTTGACGTGGAGGATTGATCAAGGAACTATCCATGCCCCAGAGCCCCTAACCACCTCTCCCAGGGCTCTGTAGTCCTGCATAATGATTGCCAGGATACTGCTGTCAATATCACTAGCACCCACACGGACCACTAGAAGTGGGTAATAGTCAGCGGGACTTACTAGAGCAGGCAGCCTCTCAGCAACATCCCTGATCCGAGCCCCTGGCAGGCAACACACCTGCCTCAAGACTGGATCAGGCCGACAGATGGGTGCCTCTGTGCCTTTCAAAGTAGAGTCACCTGCTGCTATGACCTTTTCCTGGCGGCACCAGTAGTGATCCTCTTTACCGGTGCATCAGCAGGATGTCCATTTGGTGTGGTGTGCCTTTCCTCATTAGCCCCCTGCAGCACTGCGAAGTGGTTCTGGGCGGTGCCTCCCTGCGCGCGGCAACGGAGTTGCGGCTCCCGGGCAAGGTCTGGCGAGGGTTCGAGGCTCCACGGTGGCTCTTGCCGCTGAGACCTGAGGCTCCTCGACGGGGGATTTCTCCTCGCTCCGGGCTTGAAGCGTTCTCTCTGGAGCTACTCGGCCGTTTGCCGAGGTTGTCCTCTCTAGTCTCTTCCCATTCCAGCTTCCCATATATCTTAGGGAAAAATAAAGGGCCATTCTGAGGCATTCTTTATTTGGCTATGATCTTTCTTCTGTGCATTTTATTTTATATTTTTATTTTGTTTTATTTTTTATTTTATTGTGTTTTCTAATTTTATTTAGTGAACTGTGTATTTGGATACAAACTTAGTTTGCCTACAGAATTTAGTTGCACAAACTGCATAGCCATGTAAACACAGTGTGGATTTTAGCAAGAAGAGTCAACAGGGAGTCTCTTTGTCCTATTCAGATACACAAACCATAAAAGTACTGAAATAAATCTGCACATTCTCTTGATTTAAGATGGCCAATTGCTTTTATACAGTGTAAAGTCAGCACATACGTAACCTGCTTACATGCAGCCCTTCAGTTGAGTTCTCAGTGTGCCACCTGTAAAGTTTACTTCAGGTTTGCTGAGCACTGCACCAACTCATATTCATGTATTCTGTGAGACTTTCTTAGCCCATGATAGGTAAATAATTGTTATTGATTAATCAATTAATTATATTAATCATTCATAAAAATGTCTTATTCTTATGTAAATACCGTATATTTCCCAATATTTCAAAAGTCACTGGAGTGACTAGTTTCTTTTGGGGCCCTGACTGGTTTTGTTTGGCCAAATTAAAGGGCTTTAAAGGGAACTTTGTGTTCAGCATTACTTGTTTAGTAGACATACCTGTATACACATGGCCATACCTACATATACAGGAGGAAGAGGGCTTCTTGTGCATGAGCTGATCTAAAACTGACCCATGAACTACAATCAGCGGTTATAAGAAATAATTTTGAAGTGTATTATCAACATTTTAACTGGCTACTGATGCCAGTTATAAGCAGGTAACCAAGGCACTTTTTAAAGTTTAGATCTGCTACTGTGGCTCTTAACCCAGTAAGCTTTATTTAATGAATCAGCATTTTAAAAGTAGTAGACGCTAGCGGAGAAATGCCTTGGGGCTCATAAACTTAATGATATCTGACTGTCAACTAATGCCAAAGTGAGTCTGAACATAGAAACACAAAATTACTCTTGGTTGCAAGAGCAAAGTTCAAACACAATTTCCGAAGCATTTCAGGACATGGGTTGGACCAGTTTGCACTTGCATGCAGACTGACTTAGGTTTTTTCCAAGTTCAGCAATACTCGGTATTTGCTACTTTTTTATTATCATCATCATCATTATTATGCTCCTTATTTAATGTATATTCAACTTCAAAATTATGCTTGTAAAGTGATAGTTCACAGAATTATGATCTGAGTGATTCTGTCGTATAAAATACTAAATTGTGTGAGTCAGAGAAACAGCACTACGAGGTATACTGCCTTTATTATTTCTTCTAATATCACCAGAGGTGTGAAAAATCTTATTTTGAGTAACACCTGTTCTAAATTCAATTTTTTCTTTAATGGAATTATCCTAGATTTACATATTAATGTATTTTCAGTAACAGAAGGCTTGGGTCTCTGATTTAAATATATTCTACAGGAATATCTATATAATTTAAAAAAAAAAAAAAGTGTACTTCAGTGTAGCCTAAAGAGATTTGGCATTTTGAGAATAAAAACCAAACTGTATTTATTCATTTTCCATTTGAGTACATCCACTGTCTGTAAAAACTTACGTACTTCATAGTACAGGTACACTTTCAAAATTATTTGAAATTTCGTCTTATGAAAATGTCCAGACACAACTATTTACTGAGCAACACACAAGCTAATATAAGCTTTCTGTGCAGAAACCAGTTTACAAAAGACATACTTAATGGGTGATTTTTTTAGTTTAGAAAAATAAAAATAAGAGCTGGGTATCCCCAAAACTGTCTGCAGTGGATTTTTTATTAATATTATGCTGCTACCTTACTTCTTGACATAACAAAGTTATTCCTGTTTTTGAAATGCTGGTTTTGGTGCTTTATTGCCATAGTCATGAGCAGAAATCTGTGCACTTAAATGGGTTATCAGTAATTCCAGCTCAGTGCTACTACATAGCATGGTTCAAAATGCAAAATTTGTTCAGATTGGAATAGGTTTAAAAGCAGGAGACAAAAGAAAAAAAGGCAGTAAAATAGGCCCCTTTTCTGTCAGAGAAAAAAGCCAGAAGCTATTCATTATCATGTTCTGTGAATGTCGTTTACTTCATTGAGGTCAACTGGTTTGCTTTGTCTTTATCTCATTCCTGTTTACATATCAAACATTGCTAAGTGCGAGGCAGCTTTTCCACAGTAAGCAGAATACATTGTCCTCTCATACTCACATGGGAGATCTAAAGAAATAAAAATGTTTGTTGTTATTTCTTATTCTGTGACTTTGTAAATACAGTAGAGATTAGTGGAATTTATTTTTGAAAGGTAGTGTCTGGGTTTTAAACACTCAATGCCCTTTAACCCAGCAGTTTTGAAAACATTTTTCAAAACATATGTAAAGCTATGAAGTCACTCATTCTCAGTCTGACAAAACCGTCCTTAAGTTTGATGTTTAGTTATCCCTAAATTATGTCTCGGTATTTAGCGATAGTCACAGGAATAACCCTTTAGAAAAATTTGGTGTGTTTCAGAGAAAGACTTCACAAATATTTAATGCGAGGGCAGTAAACTGACCTAGTTGTAAGAAAATTGGTTTATAAATTATTATATTTTTTCTGGGGCTAATTCGTATCTGAGATATTATAATTCCCACCTTAGCTTAAAGTAAAAATTAACTGATCTAATAATGTTGAATTTTCAGTGATGACCATTGTGCTTAATCAGGGTTACTACTCTGAGCTGGATGGGAAGGAGGGATGGGCACTGCAAAGGCAAAAGCCACACACTTTTCACATGATTATTCAGGTACCTGGTTCATTGGGCAGCACTAATAACAGGAAGGAAGGGATTTAGCTTGTTAATCCATGCTTCTTAATACAATGTCACATTAAATGACACCCACAACATGAGTATTGATTGTGTTAGAGCTGGAACCTGATTGTGAAATACTGCTTCATCCTCCTGTGACATTGGCTCTCTTGAGAATTTTCTAGCAACAAAGTGTCAATTAACGAAGATTTTGTAATAAGAAAAGTCCAATTAAAACTGGTTTTGTTTAAGACTTTGTATGAAGACAAGTAGAGGCAAAAGATAAGTCTGTGTGGCTCATTGTGGAGTGTAACAGAGGCACCTCAGATGGTGCCATGCAAAAAATACCATAGCTGTGTTAGGGCAGTGGTCCATCTGAGGTAATTAGCCTCACTTGCTGTGCATTCTTTGCTGCACCTAGGTCATACAGGTATAGTTCAGGAATCTTTGTGCAATATTTCATTGCATTGTGTAGTAGTAAATGTCTAATAAGGTGATATGCCTAGGAATTATGTAGGTAATGCTTAGGGCAGCTTCAAATCTAGATCTTCAGTACTACTTATGTCCTGTCTCACTTAAACATCTCATCTATCTTTCTTTCGTAGTGAATCAAATCTCAACATAGAGTGTCAACCTGTAACTTCCAGTTGTGCTTCATATCAACATTTATTATGATACTGATTCAACTGAAATCAGTGGGATGAAACATGGATTTGAAGTTAGGTACACATAAATATTTTGCTGAATTGGAATAACATACAGTGGTGGAATAAATCATTATTCTACTGCATAGTAAATGTAAACCCAGAAGAAAAAAATAATTCTTTCTTTCTTGTTGTTCCAGTGGGCTGAAATCACTAAATATGATGTCGTGATGTGCGTGGTCGGTGTTTGTTTTTGGAACTGTTGGTGCAATATTTTGTAGAAGCTAGCACTGAGAGCATAATTGTGTGCATTTTTTAATGACACAGTTAAGGTCAAGCTATAATAAAAGCCTTTACAACACTAGAAGTGTATGAATGCTCCCAATAGGCATTTCTGAATCCATTCAGTCTAAAGGACGTGCTCTGCTCTAGGATATAAACACAGTGTTTCCTACCAGTTGCCTCTACAGCTCATAGAAAGCAAGTGACAGGTCACTTCTATTTCCTGCCTGTCACCACAATTAACAAGAAGGAGCCTGATTTTATTTCTCTGTTCTGAATTTCTTTAACTGGATAGCGCGAAATGGCTTTGGAGAATTACTGCATGACAGGTTTCCACATGCTTACAGCATGATATTTAAAAAAAAGAAAGTGTAGATTTTTTGTTCTTTATGTGAGAACCAAAAAAGATCTGTCTTGTATAAGTAAATATGAAGTATGAGGATCTCAGTTTTAATAGCTATTTTAAATTAGCGAATTAAGAGTTTTATTTGTAAGCAATTTTTATAGAAGAAATAAGGAATATATAGACAAAATCCAGAATTTCTGATTCATAATATGATCTGCAGTGTCTTATATTGCATAATTAAGCATTGCTAGAGTCCTGTATTTAGTTATTTGTTTATGTTAAATAGTCTTTGCTTCCTTCCATGTTCACTGATCTTGAACTCTCTTCAGTAAAATAAATGTACCAGATAGTGTGGTCAATTGTGCTAGAATAGGAGTTGATACTATTCTGTTTCTCTAGGGGTTAGCTAAGAGAAATCCTACTAGTATGGAAATGACATGTGCAAATGGATCAGAAGCAGAAAGCACACCATAAAAGTTGTAATTCCTCAAAGGAACCAGTTACCCTGGGATCTCAGAAAGGAATAGATTATGACATTCAGCTCTTCTCATGCATCTTTTTTTTTTTTTTCTTTTTTTCTTTTCTTTCTCTTTTTTCTTTCTCTTTTTTCTTTCACCAACTAAAGCCAACTAAAGGAATATAAACAGAGAAAAATGATATTTTCCTTTGCTCTTGGTTTGTAAGGGGCCTCCAGAGATATGGTCCAATGCTTTGTATCAAGACAGGATCTACTGTGCAAACAGGCAGGTTCTTTGAAGATCTATTACAACAGCTACACAAAAGAAAGAGAAAACTTAACTGATTTGTAAGCTAATGCCAGGACTGTTTTAGCTGTGTTCGCATTCATGTTCCCAGTTCTTAATAGGAAGATGATACTATCATACCTGAATCTTTAAACTTGTGATTTTCAGCCTCGGGATGATATTTGGAACAAGCAGTTTCTGTAGTGACTTTCAGCCCTACCTTTTTCCCCACTTCATACAACATAAGAACTAACATCTAAATAAAGTAAGATTGAACTCATATAGTATACACCTTTACAATAGAATAAAAATTTTATCCTCTCTGAGTGTTTTTGTGCAAGAAAGGATTGTTTTTCAGTCATCTTGGTACACTTACGAATGAATAATTTCATGTGGAAGGTACGAACCGTTTATTGTCTAGACACAGAATCAAGCTAAGTTAATTAGCTTGGAAATGTTGGTGGTGGTCATAGCACGTATCCTGACAATTATTTTGATACAGCTGACATGGGATATCTTCCTGAATTCTAAGAGTTTGGCCCTGTGCCCCAGCTCCTTCTAAAACAACTTCTAAAACAAGTCTTCTGACTTACCAATAATACTATTTGTACAGATATTTTAAAAAGTCCTAAATGAGGTTCTTTTTGGTTTCTAATTCATAGAGGGTGATCAAAGTGTCTGGAAATTTCCTGATGGTAAATTGTTCATATCAGTTTTTCTTAAGATGCAAACTTAATTTCTTTCAAATTTAAGTTTTCTAAAATTTTAAAAAAGAAAGGCTTTTTAGAATTTGGTTTCCAAATACGAGAAGACATCTTCCTCCTCATAAAATAATAATGCTGTGCTAATAAAAAATTAAAACTTATTTGTCCTTATTTGTCCTGAGCCATTTTTTGTCCAAAAGCCATTTTCCTATGGCTTTAGGAGCTGTGTTCAATTTTTGCATTTTAGAGACTGTTCAAAGGTCAGGGTAATGTCCCCAACAATTCGAGACCTAGCTTTTGTTGATCTCCCAGTCTTCTGGGCCAAAATTACTGGTTTTATATGAGGTTAAAAAAACCCCAAACATATCTGAGAAATAAGTATAATGTGTTTCATAGGATCATAGGATAATTAATTTTGGCAGGGACTTCAGGAGTTCCCTAGTGCACCACCTGCTCCAAGCGGGGCCAACTGTGAGATCAGATGAGGTTGTTCAGAGCATTGTCCAGTCAAGTCTTGAAAATCTCCAGGGATGTTTTGTGTCTCTGGAGCCTCCCCTTCGCTGGGCTGAAAAAGCCCTGCTCACTCAACAAGCCTCCCACATCATGTCTGCAGCCCCAACCACTGAGTTGACCCTCCACTCATTTCACTTCAACTTTAGCAATATCTTCTGTGTATTGTGCATGTGTGTGCACATGCAGAGCTGATTTCAATATGTTGATGTGGTCTAACAGGCAGTGCTGGGCAGAGGGAAAGAGCCCTCAGTCTCCTGGCAGTGCTCCTGGTGATGCAGCCCTGGATGCTGCTCGCCATTTCTGCTGCCCAGGGTCATTGCCAGCTCCTGCCCAGCTCATTACCCTTGAGGTCCCCAGTGCCTTTCCCCCAGAGCTGCTCTCCAGCTCATCAACGTGTATCATTGCAAAGGTTTATTAATTTCCAACTGCAGGACTTGTTTTTGCTGAATTTCATGAAGTTCCTGTTGTCTCACACTGTTAGCCTGTAAAGGTCAGTTCTACCCTTTACCATACTGGCTGTTCCCCCCAGTTTGATGTTCTTTGCAAACTTGATAGGAATGCAGTATTGAAGTCCAGAAGAAATGAGTGTTGGAAAGTATCTTCATATCTTAGTTTTAGTACGGTACCTTCACATTTTGCCTTTCCTTGAAATAGGCTTATTTCTCTAAGATCTGTTTCATGCCCTACTATTCTGTTCTTGTGTCCTCAGGTCAGCTGGGTAAAGTAGTGGTATTTCTATGTCCATGGTTTTGGGCCCAAAGAACTGTTGGACTATAAGACTTTTCCTCTTTGCAATATCTTTCTCAGTCTTCTGTAGGCTACATTTAATAAACACTTTTGCTCTAGGTAATTTTTTCTGATACATTTTTCTATTGCTTTCACCTGGATTTTCTTTTAAGTGATCCTGATTTCCCTGAAATGGGATGCCCAAAATCACACAGAATACTCCAGTTGAAGCTTTACCACACTAACTATTTCATGTCTTTTATATCAGCATATGTAACCAAGGGTGTTACATATGATGATTAATTTTTTTGCAGTATCAGGGCATACTTGATTCTCATTTAGTTTATGATAAATGCTTTTCTGATGATCCACTGCCTAATCAGATTTACCTGTCTTGAATCTGTACATTCAGTTATGCCTTTGTCTTATATTTGTTCGTAGTTGAATTTTATAGTACTCATTCATGTTTGGCTTAATTTCCTGACAAAATGTGCTTTCATCTAGTCTCTGACGCTTTCTCTGACCAATAAACTAGCATAAGTAACCTTCATCAGCCCTTTGCTTTTGTATTTTTCTTTTTGTGTTAAAGTCCTCTGCTTATAGTTTGAGTACAGCCCAGAAGCTTTAGAATACTCTTAGACCTCAAATGGATAAATTGTTCTGAGCATAAGCAAATAAATAGAAAATTAAGCTTTTTTGCCTACAACCAGAGATTTTTAACTGTGATCAGTGAAATCTGTATTACCACAATTAACATTTATTGCACTGAGTTCCCAGCTATAATAAGGTTTCAAGACTAACAACTAATTTTGTATAATGTTTCCCTTTTATCAAGCCTGCTATAGCCCAGAAAGCTTTACAATGAAATGTAGGTATGTCAGCACTCATCCTCTATCAGGAAAGGAGTCAAGTAGCAAGCTTGATGCTAACTTAAAAAAAAAATAAATCCATTCTCTTTCATCATAGGGCTTTATCCTAACTTTTTATAGTGACATAGAACCACTTAATAATATAATCCCACCAAGAATTCTCTTAATCATTCATGACAGAATGTATTTACTTCAGGAAAGCCCTCTGAAAAGAACTGTCCATCTGGCAAAACCATGCTTACCCTTTTGCTTTAATTGGAACCCAACTTCAACTGTCCTGACAAAAGGGAATTTCTGATAAAGTGGACACAACCTATTAATCTCTTTCAGACCACTGTTATGAACCTGATATTTATGCATGATAAACAGCAATAATGTATACAGATAGGTATGTGGCATGAAGTAGCTGTTCTTCTAGAATATTTGAACATTTCAAGTGTCATTTTACAAATGAGAAGAGATTATGTGCTGGATAATGTTTTGGTAATGCCTTATTTACTCTGTTAGTGAAATATCAAAGTTTATATCAATCCTTAGGAAGGCTTGCTGCTACAGGGTCCTGTAGCAAGTCTTGGGATCCCTGTGGACAGTGTTGAATAAAAAGGTCTTATTTTCTCACTTAACAATAATTACAAACAATACAGCTTGAAGTATTTTTTTTTTACTGTAGTTGTCTAAAGGGTTGGTTAGTGCAGAATATCTTTTATTTGTCAACCTTTATTTGCTAGAGATCGGAAAATTTTCCCATGTGACATACATCAACAGTTCAGATCTCACTTGAAACAAACAGTCTGTAGACTTTGATGACTATAGCCAGGAAGTTTATAGATATATTGAATTCTGACCAGTGTGAGCTAGTTTTTGAAGACTGGTGAGTAAATCCAGGGCCAAAAGGTAATTGTTTTCTGCATTTAGTTTGATTGTGTTCATTATTATTAGGACTTTTGGTCTGTGACACATCTCTTTCCTCTTTCCCTATTTTTGTAGGAGAGGTGATAATTTAAAATTTGTTCTGGACTCTGGTTCTTAAGCATAAATAGGTGGTAGTATTAATATAGAGAGTGTCTCAAGCCCTTTTAATCATGAGGATCTTTAAAGTGGGAAGGAGATGCCACAGAACTGTTTTACAAGGGAAAAAAAAAATCTATCTTAATGTCACTATGTTTCTGAGGTAGAATGAACTTAACAATAATTAGAAAAATGTGATTTCTTGTACAGCTAATATACAGTACCTCCACTCTGCTACACTATGTATTTTCTGCATTTGGGGGGAGTTGTAAGATAGTCCATCAGCAGCTCCAAGTACTCTATACAATTAACCTATCCTTAACATGCATATACTTTATATTATAAACATATAGCAGTTGAATGTGCATATCTTCAAAGCAATTTTCATATTTCATGTGTCCTAAATACTTTGGAAAATGAGTGGGCTGCATGAAATGTTATAAAATAATTTAATTGCTTTTAGACTGAGGAAACTGATTCTCAATTGAAATGAACCTTAGAAAATGTCCAACTGTAGCCCTTTCCGAGGGCCCCAGCACATCTGCTGATTAAATCTTCGGGAGATTTATACTGAGGAAGTCTGATTCTCTTCCAGCAGGCATGCCCTGGCAGATGCTGCAGTTTATGTGTGGGTTGATGGAGCCACAGGCACCTGGTTTGGCCTGTACCCATTTTGCCCCCTGCTGTATCAGCAAGAAGTGCTTGCGCTGAAGGCAAGAACTGACGCATGTTAGATCATATCACATCTCAGCTCTTTCCTCCAAGAGAGTGCTCATTCTGGGTCACTTTGCTGTGCCACAGCCTGCTTTGATAGGTTGGTAGTGTTCACTACCTTTTTGCTATTATAAAAATTTTGCTATTATAAAAATACCTTTTGCTATTATCCCATTAGCACTTCAACTATGCTGAAAAGAGATGGTTAAATGGAGTTGCTTAAATAAGAGAAGCATGCAATATTCTCTGCTCAGCACACAGAGAGAGAGGCAAAGAGTTATTTAAGGAGAACACCAGAGAGGAGGTTGGTTGGTTTTTTTTTTTTGGTTTTTTTTTTTCTTCAGAAACGGCCATAAGCTTCCAACTCCCACAACCATTCAATAGGATATTTTGACAGCAGAGTATGTGCCGCTATAGATCTCCTAATTATAGACCAGAAATGCCACCAATACATGATGCATAACACTGAACTGGTGTAAGCTCACACAGCAGTTTGGAACAGTGGAAAATTTTCTGGTGGATTAACCTTTATACCAGTAGGTTCTATGCCAGATTCAGTATCAGATGTATTCCAGCCTCCTTTTGAAACCTACAGACAATGTATAAAAACCCCAGAAAAACCCATAAAGCTGGCATATACTTTGCATCATCTGCTTTAGCTAATTTGACAGCATGCTATCATTTGTATCTACCTGATTTGGACAAAATTAATGCTTTTAGTAGCCCCAAAGAAATGGTGCAGAGCTCTGGCAGTGATGCTCACAGGCTCATGTTCTCAAAAGTTGTGTTAATTCACCCACTTTAGCCACCAATGTGAGGCATGTTTGTACTTGAGATACCTGCTGACTGAGTTCTCCTGTGGGTGCAAAAAGTGCTTGTGCACCCAGGGACCTGTTTTTTCCCCATCATTCATCCTCTGCCCACCTGCTGGGGTAATTTATGCCATTATCACTCCAAGAAGAACCTACACTGGTAAATCTGGTGTCAGTCCACTAAAAATGTGCTCTGCATTTCATTGTGTATACCTCATATACCTTATTATCAATTAAAAAAGTGTGAATACTACATCGTTCTTCCCCATGTTTTGAAAAGATACACACATGTAAAAGGTCGCCCTTACTGGAATGTGCTAGACTTTCTGTGGTAATAGGAGTTTTATTTTGAAGCTGTGTGCAGTCAAAGCATGATTGTGAGCAAGAATTGTCAGATATTAAACCAATATTGTTTCCCATCTTTATGTGACAGATCATGAACATTACTAGAGAGCAGAGTAATTCTGGGGAATTTTTGTTGTTGTAATTGTGGTGAAGGGATGAGGGGTGGAGTGTGTGTAAATTGTCCACCTTTGTTGGTGTTGTAATGATGTTGTTTTGATTTAGGTATGGGAGATTCTGTTCTTGATCTAAGTGATATTTGTGAAGATTTCAGATTGTGTGATGAATGTGTATTTTAATAAAAATGATAACTTAATGATAAAACCCCCCATCTTTTTACATTCTCAGCGTGATGTAATTGAAAATCAGATCCTGTAAGATATTCTCAGACACCTCATTCTTAGTGATTTCAGCTCTATGAAGATACCCGAATATGTTTAAAAATCATGGGCATATTTCAACAGGGTCAAAATACATGGTTGTAATGGTTAGATTGCCACTTTTTTCAGTAGTCTGCTGAAATAGGTTTTGATTGATCTGTTTTGTGTTACTACTCTTTATGTCAGTTCTGTTTTTTCATTCCTAATTTAGCTGCTGCACTAGGTGTCTCTCTCTTTTCTAATCATGATTATTTTGAAGATTTGTAAAATTTGCTTTTCCTTCACACTGCTCAAAGCAGTACAGCTTAAGGGCTGTACACTTACTATGCTATGTACTCAGTTACTACTTTGTTCTAAGAGATGCTGAGTATACCTGTCACCCATTCAACTGCTAAGGGAGTGAATGATCATGAAGGGATCAGGCAGATAATAGCTGATCTATTCCCTAGCTAGCAGGAGGAGAATTTCAAGCAGAGTTATCAGAGTATCTCCTCAAATCTGCCTTCTGGAGGGGAATCTGTGCAAGAATTGCAAAGCTGGCAGTGGTAAAAATGAAATCTGTTCCCTCTGAAGGCTGAAAAAATCTGTAATAAACCTCTGGTCAGAAGGGCAAAGCTGGCTTTTAACCTCAAAAGTTGGATGGTGCGCCAGGTTATAAATGCTCTATATGCTGTTTTTCCTCTGTGCAGGTATCTAAGCCAGACTGCAGTGGAAGAGTTGATGTTAACAGCCAACCCTCAAAACAGGGAGAAATTAGCCATGCTAAAACAAGCTCTAGGTGCTATGGGATTCAACAGCCTGGTAAGTTACACAAGCTTGTGTTATTTGTGGCTAAAATCACCATATTAGTTAGTTAAAAGCAGTCCACAAGGAACTCTTACCAATAACCTTTTGTGGGGAAAAGAAGTGACTTTCTGTCTGTAGTTTTTTTCCAGTCGGTTAAGACCTTGAAACAATACAGAGTACTAGTTCACTCCAGGGTATTTACTGTAATCACTTTTAATTAGACACAGCACCAACAATGTAAATCTTTTTCATTCTTAAAGATTCACAAAACAGCTTCAAGGTATAATACTCTGAACAATTAAATTACATAGATAAAAAGAAACAATCAAATCCCATATGACAGAAACCTCGTAAAACCCACAGGAATTTTTTCCTCTTCCTGATTATCTCCCTATCCCTTTTAACTTTGTGAAACACACATTCCAAATGCCTTTGCTAGAAGCACCTGAAAAGAAACAAACACGTATTTAGTCAAACAAAATTAAAGCTGGATAACTTGAAAGAGCTGACTTAATCCTAAAAACCAACAAGAAGATAGGTCTGATGTTTGTCTTTAATCCTATAAAGCTAATGAAGAAGATGATTTGGAAAATTAATCAAGAAGGGGTTCTGGAGGACAGAGGTGTGATGGGAATCAGAAGAAATGGAGGGCTGAGTATAAGAGCTCATGTAAACTGAGTAATTGCCTCAGGATACTAGAATATTTAAAAAACTCCCCATGTTTCTTACGTATGTATAACAAGACTGTAGCTGGGACACTTCTGCAAAACAAATACATACACAACAGACATTCTAAAGGTAAAAACCTATTTACCCCTACATGATATTTAGCATCTTCAGAAAAAAGTGGAGGAAAGGTTAATGTAATAGTATGTTAGATTCTCATAAAAGGTGACAGATGGGCAACAGATGTAATAAAAAGAGATCAAGGGCTATCAGCAAAAAAAATTTTGAGTCTGTTGAAGCTGTTGTTTAGGTGTGAGGTAGACTTCTTTAGTGATGATACATCATGTAGTTGTTTTGCATTACCTAGTTAAGATAGTAACAAATGTTCTTTGGTAACCTGTGCCACCTTTTAATATAAAGAAGAGTGACATTTTTTTCACAGATATTCACATGGCCATGTACAAAATGAAACACATATGTCTACCTATTCTATATATCTATATACAGAATTACTCTTTCCTCTTAGAGTCTCAAGCTCTGCAGCTGCTTGAGCAGCAAAAGTTTCAGGCATTTCTGCATGTAGCCCACTGCTCACAGATGGGTGGGTCTCTCTAGCTCTTTCGTTAACATTTCTGTTCTGTTAGGGAAGTCCTTCAGCCAATATACGAATAATTGAATGCATAATAAATCATGTTTTAGAAGCCTTCAGAAACTGAGAACACTTTACATACAATATTCTTTTGGATCCAGCACTTCAACTTCGCTTTGCTCAGTGTTCTTGAATGGAAGTAAATTGCCTCTCAGAAAAATGTAAACTGTCTTCAAGGCTCTGCTATATCCAGGCAGCATTAGAATGATCATTTAGGAGTCTAGAAATCTGTGGAGCTCCAGAGTACTTCAGGCTGATTTCCTGTGTTGGAGGTTAAAGGGAATACGTACATAGAACACATCTCCTGAAATTTCTACCCATTACTTTGAGGTACATGGAAAGGTCTGTAAGTATTATTCCTTGACCTTCTAGCCACATTCAATGACGCATAAAAAATCCTTAGCAGTCTTTAATAGTGTCTTGGAAAGTATGTTAGTGTTTATTAGAAAATTGTTTTAAAGTTGAAGGAACATGCATCTTAGAGCACAATGAGAAAGTACTTTGGAATCTGGAATGTGAACTAAACATGAGGCATTACCAAAATCACCAGAATAAACAGCTATCTCAGCCTGCTGCAATTCAGTGCTGTACAGTCATTCCCAAAACAGTTCTGAACAAGCTAACAAAAAGCAAGAAGTATGCTCTCCTAGTGTGCCATTCCATCTTGCCTGAGAAGCCTTCCCAAGAAGTATGGTATAGCACAGTTATTTGAATGCCATATAAGCAGGACAGTTCTGTTGTGAGAGCCATCTTATTCAGATTTCATCTATATATACTGCCTTTTTTAAATCTTCAACTTTGATACTATTAGATAGGAAAAAATATGCCATTAGATAGAAAAAAAATATACTGTTGCCCTATTTACATCTCATACAGTAAGATACTGAAGTTTTTGTTTTAAGATATAGTTTAGAGAATCAAAGTTGCTTAAACAGCATCAGAGGTCCTATACTCTGTATTCCAGAAAGACCGTAAGCTTTTTTTAATGTCCTCTGATGATGGTCATATTTATTAGAGAAAGGAACAAGAAGAAGAAGAAAAGTTGGGGGTTTTTTTGGCCTTTTGCTTTTGAAAACTGATGAAAAATCATCCAAGCTTGGTTTCAGTGTGTTCTGAATTCATTGCAGGTACCTGAGAATAAAGTATTTCATTTATAGTGTATTTTTTAATCTTATTCTGCAAATTCAGTGAGACTTCTTCTGTTTCAGTGGAACCAGGTTCCAAATACTATTTTTCAAAAATATTTCAAGAATTAACAATTGACTTAACTGTGCATAATGCCATGTAATGCTATAGCAGGTATCAGATTTCCTGTTTTATAATTTTAAAGGAACACCATTGTTATATAACTGACCTTAAAAAAAACTTCCAAACCCATGCAATGTTTTCCATGTCTTAACATTCTTGGTGTATATTTAATGGATTGTTTTTTTTTTTGTTTAGTTGAAAAACATTTAAAAACAAACAAGAAATTTCTCTTCTTCCTGAGGTAAAAGTGAGGCCAGGAAAAATCTAGCCCAAAAGATAACTGCTTCACAGTCTTAGAAGCATCAGAACATAGCATGCAATCATGGGGGCAAAGTGTGTGGGTAAGGGAGGGTGCTTTTGTTTCTTTTAGACCTTAAATGCAGCTTTTACTACCAGAAACCTGTTATAATTTAGAACTAGACACTTCGCTTGTGAATGCAATTGGCCGAAGAAAAAACAAACCTTGCTATTCCCTGAAACAGAAATTGTCTTGATGGAAATTCTCTATCAAGAAGATACGTTTATTTCTTGCAGAAATAATGCATCCATTCAAGATATTTCAGTATTTTTTGTCACCTGCTGAAAAACTTTCTTAACTCAGTAGTTAATATGATTTACATTGAAACAGGAAAAAAAAAAAAAGAAGAAGTAATCTTGTTGGTTTATGTCCTAAATAAGTTCCAGTTTGATTTCTGAATCCAAATTTCCTCTTAATAATTTACACATGAATACTTTTTATACCTAGCTAATGCCAATGATATAAACCAATAGAGTTTGTATTTTTATAAAGCATTGTCATTCACTGGTGTGCCCAACAGATCTCTTCTTTGTCTTTAATTCTGCATAAAATACGTGCAGGAGGTGGAGAACCTGTTTGTAATTCTCTCAGCAATTCTGCATCTTGGAGACATTCGCTTTACGACTCTGACAGACGCTGAGACAGCATTTGTGTCAGACCTGCAGCTACTGGAACAAGGTCAGTAGGACGTGACCTTGGAGTGTCACCTGCTTGGTCCCACAGCAGGACAGTTAACGCTGATCCATGACAGATGGAAACACAATTCCAGGGAGACAAAAAAATGATTTCTGAAAATTCATAAGTTACTCTGTGAACAGAGTATCTAGTTGACTTGGATGTTTTTATAAACTACAGATTTTTATGGGATGAAATAAAATGCTATATTTATGTATTTGCAATTGCAAGTTATCTAATTAAATGACATATTTAATGCGGTCATTTGCCAAAAGATATTGTACAGCGTACTTTATGCAGTTTTTTTTTAAAATGCTCTTGCGCTGCTTGTCAACAGCTGAACAATTTGTATTGAATTGAATTCCTTACATTCAGAAATCTATGTCTTAAAAGGGTCTCTTGTTTCCATGCTTTGAAGTTTACCCTCTTGGTCACTAGCAAATCTCCTCACAGTGGCTTGTGGATACAGAATGTCAATAAAAAGCATACCTTAACTCTACTACCAGAGAAAGTCTGCCAAGCCCTGGGGAAAGTCCTGAGTAATCTTTAAAGGGGAAAGAAAGCTGTAATGTAATACAGATACGCTAAAACTTCTCAAAATGCTGATTATAGTAATCCAATTTTATGTGTTCATTAATTTTAATTACTTCTGTGACATCACTCTTTAAAGTGTGAGTTTTTTCGCTATTTAAAAATAACATCTACATAAGAAAAACTGTTACAAAAAAATAAACCAGCCAGTAGACCACAAATCAAGCTTTCTTTAAATTATTTTTTTTTTCATTTCAGTGGCAGGGATGTTGCAGGTTTCACCAGATGAGCTTGCTTCAGCCTTAACAACTGATGTTCAGTATTTTAAAGGTAATCTTTTCCTTCCAAGCTTACATTCTCATAGATCAAACCTGGTGGCATTTTGATCCTTCCAATTGGAGAATTTTAAAAGCAGATAATTTTTATTTCTTATTTCTTGTACGGTCTTGTGAATTTGCTCTCTGAGGAAGATGTAGGAATGTCTGCCATGCAATAAGTCAGATTGTGCCACTGATTTAGAAATGTCTTTGTAATATGGAGCAAAGCAGTTTTGCTGTCAGATGCTGATGGACTCCTAACTTGATGAATCTTACAAAAGTGTGGCAAGATAACAGATTACATATTAATACTAAGAACTGAATTCAACAGGAGTGTCCTGAAAAAAAAGAGAATTTTTGAAAAAGTTCTTTTCAGTAAAATGCTAGCTCTGTGTGCTATTCATACCCTTTTCTAATGAAACAAGTGCAGTGTACATGTTTTGAAACTGAAGATCTTGTGAGTGTTGACAGTCTTATCTTTCACTGAAGGCTTCAGAAGAAAAACCCTAACACCATGTATAGGTTTGGCAAAGGAGAAGTAACTGTAACTAAATTTACTGTAACTAAAGTTATTAAGGAGAGCTTTACAACATGCTTCCATCTCCATTTTCTGCTTTCTTTCTTAGGAGACATGATTGTACGGAGGCATACTATAGAGATTGCAGAATTTTACCGGGATCTCTTGGCAAAAACTCTTTATGGTCGTTTATTTAGCTTTTTAGTCAACACAATCAACTGCTACCTTCAAAATCAAGATGAGACTGACAGGTAGGAACTACAAACTATTAGGTGTGCCATTATCTGTTCAAATCCAAATCCACAAAGGAAATATAATTCCATCATTTAAATCGTTTTATGATAGCATGGCAGTGATGCTTGGATCTTTACATCACTGGCCGTTCCTTGAAAGCCGTTTCATTGGTAACATATTTGTTTATTTATTTGCTTGTGTGGGGGGACATGCAGGCATCTAGATTGGTGGTTTGAAGTAGTAGCCTTTTAAGAGTAGACAACATAGAATAGGCTAAATCTTTCAACAATCAAAAAGCTGCTTGATGTTTTTTAGTGCAGAATACACTTGTTCTTTCTCCCCAGAACTATGACCTTAGCACAGGGTTATAAAACCAGAATTTTGTTCAAAGGCCTTCAAATGAATGTTTAAACATCACTGAATTAAATGTTCTAAGAATGTTCTTGATGTATCTAGGTTATCACCTGCTAAATCCAATGCTGTTGGTATCCAGTGTGGTTTCTTAGGAAAAAAAAAAAAAGTGCTAATTAACGTGTGTCAGTGGAGCAGTCAAGAAACAAACAAAACACAATGAAAAAAAGAATTTTCAATAGAACCAAAGTAGCAAACTAAGACAGCAGATCTAATCAGATGATCACATGCATGTGACTCAACCAAGATTCAACATCTCACATGCTCAGAAAAACTTTCTTATGAACACAAGATGCCTTGGCATTATTGGTAAATAGAAATCCACAAATGACAGATGTGAAACTTCCAAAAAAGAATGAGTATTTTTTCCTTGTATCATATCTACATTGACTTCATAGGACAAATATTTTCAGGTGCCCTCTTCTAGAGTTTGAAGAATTAACAATCTTATTTTTATTCCTCTCCTAATTGTAGACCAATTAGTAATAAATCGCATTTGTCTTCTATAGGTGTAGCTAACAGAAAATGCTACCATATCTGAATAACTCAGAGCTTTCTGCACATAAAAGCTTTACGTTGCTACATAATCCACCAGAGTGCCTAGCTTCCTGCTGGAGGCAAAGGGAAGTTTTGCCAGTAAGAGAGAACGGTTTTACTTGTCTGTTTCTGATTGTACAGCCCGTTACCATTGCAGACACCTGGACAAGCAAGCTACAGCCATGTTGCAATCCATGTCCTAATTTGAAATACTGTGTTTATAACAAGGAAGGACAGTGGCATGTGGTCACATTTAATTCTTCCCCATTCATTCCTGGGACTTGTGGAACATTGGCTTAGCTCAGTACATGTCTGTGACAGACAACAATCCAGCTCAGCTATTCCTAATTACAGTAAGCTCATTTACAGTAGTCATTGAGAAAGAAATCTAAAATCAGTATATTACAAATCTGTTAAAATGATTTGAAATAGTTTTTCAATATGTAATTTTGCAATTTTGGTATTTGGTATCTCAAAATCTTTCTGAATAGGGTGCTGTGTGTCTCTGTTGTTCAGTAATGTAAACCTATAATTTCTAGGTATCATAGGATCTTCAAATAATGAAAGTCAAAGCTGTTTGTATATTGTTTACCTTGTAGACTCCTTTTAGTGCAATCATATGTGCCTGAGGTGATTTCTGCCTTTTGGTAATACTTCTCAGTGAAACTATTTCTACCTTTGTGGGAAATTGAAGACTATGTGATGTTGTAAGCCCTAGCTAAAACAGGACAAGTGTTTGATGTTGTCAGGAGTGAGGAATTTGTAATAGTTTTATATTATACCTATGCTTGAGAAAAGGATATTTTTCATTTAGCTACCTAAAGGAAGCTAACCAGCTCAGGATTTCTTGGCAGTACTGCCAAGACGTATTAAATTTTAGCAGATCAAATTCAGCCTCAGGTCCCTTTGCAAACTTGAAGCTAAATAGCTTATTTTAAATGAAAATGAAGTTGATGATTGTTCATTGGTATTTCAACCTCAATTGTGTTAGACAGCTTAGGGTAAGAAAATACCTCCCCCACACCCAGCTTTTTTTGGTCCAGCCTAATCATGTTGTATAACCTGTAATAGTAAATCAAGCACAGTTCAAGATGCAAGTTGGATTAATGCAAGTCATGTCATGAATTTGTGAATTGTGGCTTAGGTTTACTTCATATATGTCTGAGCAATTCTACCAATTAGCAGCATTATACCTCCAGTTTGGTGCTGTTTTAATAAACCTCTGCTTAAAGATCCACCAAAGACATTAACTAAAGTAACTAAATAAGGGTGATACATTTCAGGCCATACTTCATTCCCTCGTCGGAAACTTAGAGTTTCTACTTATCAGATGGGATGAAACCTTCATCAGAAACCTGGAATAAGGTTTCTAACTCATTTCCCTTGTTTTCTTGTGAGGTAGCTTAACTGTACTTCCATCCCACTTCAGTGAGAATTTATGAAGCAATAAACTTAGATTTATTGGCTTAGTAAGTCTTAAGAGAAACATTTGATTTTGGCATTTTTGAGGAAACTAGTTACCCAGGTTTAACTTTTATGGTGAAGCTACTTGATTTTGGTCATTAATATTGATTTATATTTACCATGAAATAGCTTATGGCTGGTTTCAGGCAAAATAAAAGTGATGGTTGCCATTAGATCTACGGGAAGGGGAGGTGATTCAGTGAAAAACTGCAAAGACCAAGCTCTAGAAGCATGAAATATAGAGGATAAAAGTGTTACCAGAATCCAACAAATTCATTACTTTATAATACTATCCAATAAATATAAGAGTTTTAATGACAGTGTTATATGAGATAATACACCTTCAGAAATGTTGTTCTTCATAAAAAGTTACTTATGATTTCGTCTAGTTAGAACTGAATTATAACCATGGATGCTAGTTTGGACTGGTTGCAAGGTACTTTGAGATTCATTAGTTTATTCATCTTGATATTGTTTCGAAGAAATTCACTGGGGAGAAACTGTTTTTCTATAATTGGTGTCTAGAATGGGATTATAAGAAAGTTATTAAAATAACTACAGGTGCTTATAATTATTTTAAAAAATTGTTGATATTTATTTTCACTCAGTTATATAATGATTTTCTATTCTAGTGATTTTATTATTACAAAAATTGTCTAGGTAAACTTATTTCCAAGACTCTTAACCCTTCAAAGTTTACTAGTGTTTTACTTTCATTCAAATAAGTATGCTAATTTTCAGTTTTGTAGATAAAAAAGACTAGAGCATTCATGGGTGCCTAAATGTGGCATTTCAAGGTACTTGAAAGCATGTTGTCAAAGTTGGATCTAGTGATCCAAATATTAGTAATTAAATGTCTTAAAATGATGTTTTAAGAACTCCTGACTCAGTCTGCAGGAGGACCTTACATTTATGGGGATTTAAGAATGTCTGTGAATTCTTGTGAAATGCTGTTTTTATTTTCTGATGGAAAACAAGCTAATTAGGTATATATGCTTGAGGAAATCTTGATGTTGTTTTCCCTGCCTACTATTAAGTAAAAAATGTGATGTTTGATCAGCTAGTTAGTAAAATGTTTCTCTCTTATGTGGCTTGAAGATGGGGCTCATGCCAATACGCCTGCTGTCTTTCAGACAAGCAGAGCAAGCTAGCATTCAGTTATACCCTCTGTTTCCATCAGCAGTCAGCCATAGGAGATTTCTGTTTCAAATATTCAAATAGACCATACAGAATATTTCTAAATAAGTATTTTCAGAAAGCTTGTGTATTCTGACTGTGCAGTCTTATTCCCAGCAAAATTTGGATATTGCCAGAGGGTAGCAGTGACAACATTTATTTGGGCAAAAGAAAGATCTGAGTAGTCTCATTTATTACATTCTTAGTCTCATTCTTAGTACACATCATCTGATTCAAGGCCAGGTTGGACACAGCCTTGGGCAACATGGTCTAGTGTGAGGCATCCCTGCCAATGGCAGGGTAGTTGCAACTAGATGATTTTAAGGTCCTTTCCAACCCAAACCATTCTGTGAGTCTATGATTTTATGATTTATCGAATAAGATATTTTGAAATAGAACTCTTCACAGCTTAATTAAAAAAGCAGAGCATATACTAAAACTTTTATTTATCTATTATTTAACCCAAGAAGAGTGCTGAGAGTGCAGGAAGTAAAGAGAGCTCCTGTTCAGAACATGAACCCACAGCATGAGAATTGTTTGTATGTGTGAAGGTAGGGAAATTTTTAAAACACACGAACAATACAAAGCATTGAATACGATATGGTGCATAATATTATATTTTGAGATCTGCTTTAGTCTGGATCATTTCCAGTGTTTCATTAAACAAGACTGTAATTTTTTAAAGCATAAAACAAGTTGTGTTTTAAAGAGCTGAGGAGGAGTATGTGCTGCTGATGAGAGGCTTAGATCTTAGGTCTGTTAGCAAACATATTTCTCCCTTCTTGCCATACCTGTCAAGTCACTCAAAGAAATGTTTGTCAGATATGGAGCCAGTGTCTCTTTCCACTGTGTCTGACCACTATTTTTATCTGTACCACTGACACCTGGGTAAGGTAAAGGTAATTAATATTGAAAGAAAAATGGCAGTTGTTGAGCAAGATGACTGAGAGATATGGCAGTGACACCAAGTCTCAGCAAAAATCTCAGTCTTAAAAAAAAAGAAAAGTCTCTCTCAAAAGTCTCAGAAACATGTTTGGTGTAGTAACTGAGATGGAGAACATCTCCAACAAGGAGTATTCAGCCTGTTCCCTTCAAGAACTGTATTTATGACAACAGGTGTAATTTTTCCCCCTGGGAGAGCTAAGGGAGTCTTAATTAGAATTCTGAGGATCCTCATTTGAAGGCTAAGTTATATACTTCATCTAATCCTAGAAATATTTCCTCATTAATCAGTATCACTTCTAGTTTATCCAGATCAGACATAAGCCTACTGGCTTCCTTCCTGGTTACTGGCAGAAGTTGGAGGAAGAGTAAGAAATATTATATCTGGGACAGATGAAAAGGCATGTTAGATCATCTGACCTCAACAGATTCACCTCACTGCTTTATATAGGCAGATTACAGAAAAAACAATAGTTCTGTGTGGATTTTGGAGCTGAAAATCATATGGGATGTAAAAAGAAGAGTGATCAAATAACATCCTATAGCTTTGTCTGAAGCAATGGGTTAGAAGTGTTGTAAAGGGAATTCTGTTCACCTTGCTAGGAATGGCAAGCGGATCAAGAGCATCTCCTGATGAATGGCAAGATGTCTGCCAAGATGGTAGATCATCAGGCAGGGTGTCTTCTGTATGTGTATGTGTATCGTTTTTTAGGAGTTGGCAAGAATTTTTATGTAGTTTCTTTATAATGTAGTTGTGTTCTGGCTTAAACTACGACAAATTGTTAAGTGTATAAAAGTTTTTGTAGTCTATAAGGACATCTTTACAGAGATGTCATTCTGAGGAAAAAGGTGAAACTGGAAACATTGTAAAATATTGTCAGTTGAAATTCTGTTTTGTAAACAAAACAAAAAAATGAGTTGTGGTTAATATCCATGCCTAGTTTTAACTGTCCACAGCTATATAGTGGTCTAAGAGATAAAAATATTTGTTAAATATTCAGAATTCTCTGGTTTTCTAATTTCTGTGCTAGGAAATATAGTCAAACTTGACATCAAAGTCTCCACTAAAACTACAACTGTTTTGTTTAGGCATAGTAAACATTGAATATCTGAAACATAATTCAGATATTCAGAGGAAATTCAGAGGAAAAGTGTCAGTAGTGTTTAGTAACCATGAAAGAATAAAGTAAAAAAAGGGGATTTTTCAGAACAAAAGTGCTCTCTTTTAATATTTGTTCTTTTAGATACTGGTGACATGTCTTTTCATTTGTAAACATGGCATCATCCATGCTTTGCCTTGGGAATCTCTGCTATCATTAAGTTAAAGAAAGTAATTTTGCTGGAATTAATATGATTGACAACTAGCAAAGAAAAACATATATGGACCTTCTCTCTGAGAAGAAAAGTTGTATAAAACAAAGGAGACAAGAAGAAAGAAAAAAAATCCAAAGTAATTTGTAGTCACATATAAAACAATGGTTTTAATTTTGACATTGTGCTGTCTGTTGCTATTTAATTCTGAAATTCTGAGCAATAATTTAATACAGAAAATTAATATCATGGTTGGTGAGATTTAGCAGATAAATGACACAATGTACTAAATAATTGTCACTATTGCAGAGGATACAAAGCCTTGTTCTCTCATACTTGCCCTGTAAGCAAGATATTAATTATGTAAAACCTCCAGCTCTTTTCATGTAGTGTGTGCCTCTTCTATTAATACAAGACCAAGATTATCAAATGGAGTTCATGAAAATTTGGGATGACATGTTTTCCTGTCAACAAATGCATCTTCAGCAAATAGTGATATTTCTTGGAAATATCACAGTTTTGATAAGGAATGTTATTTGAGGTAGGCAATAGGCTGGCTGGTAGGGCTTTTACCTGGAGTTTTAGAAAACAGGGCCAGGTTCCTATTTTGCCTGTTTTGTAATAATTCATTAAGTCAGTTTATTTTGGTCTTTTCCTTATGCAAATGTTCATATATTCCTTGAGAGAAAATAAGAGAGACTAATTTAACAAAATCAGTCATGGCAATCAACTGGGATATAAGCAATCCAGCCTCAAATCTATTCATTGAATCAGGCACAGAAGGGATAAGATGAGCCATCCATGTGAAGTGGCTCTTAATAATTGTGAAATATAATGCAATATTTCAGCTGTTGTGCAATGTTGCATAGTAGTTCATGTTTTGCCTTCCTAAAAGGAAGGGTATAGATAAATGACAAAAAAAAAAAAAAAAAAAAAAAAAAAAAGGAAAACTTATTAAGTATTCTGTAATTCCAAACTAAGGGGGGCTCTTTGGGTTTGTTTGTGGCTTGTTTTTTTGTTTGTTTGTTTTTTGTTTTTGTTTTGGGGGTTTGGGTTGGTTTGTGGGTTTTTGCAGGGGGTGGAGGGGGAGGCGTGTCCAAAACTTATTTAAATAACAAAATAATTGTGGTTTTTCAATATTAGTCTGAGGTAGTTAATTTTTAAAACATCAAATTCTGCTTTATAGACATGAACTGGTTTTGTTGAATACACATTGTGACAAGGAATGTACACGCATCTCTACTCAGAAACACTTGAGAAGGAGGCTTACATTTTAAAACACAATTTAAATTGCACTCATTGCTAGAGATGGAGATGGTGATATATCTTTATGCTTTTAACTGTAGAAATCCCCTTGGAGGCTAATCGACCTCATGATAACCTCACCTGCCCAAGAAAGTCATTGTAGACTAGATTTATTATGTAACTCTCGATGTCTGACCCTTGCGCATATAGCCAGTCTTGTGACGATTAGTAGTGCATTGAACTAGTATGCCTTAGAAACGAAGACAAACTTCTTGAGTATGATTTCTGAAGAAGGCTCTGCTTGTCTCTGAGGACTGTTTTTCCTAGCTTCTTCTGTAGTGCTCAATTTTTTTATGATTTTACTTTTTTTCTTTGTACATTGGAATTCATTTTCAGGGCTGGATCCTCACCTAATTAAATGGTAGTGTTTATAATGACTGTAATAGAGCTATGCTAAAGTACTTCAATGGTGGATCACCTTTTTTCTCCTTTATGTCTCTATCTTCATATGCACATAGATTTAGACATAGAGTAAACATGGAACATGGAGGGTAAATATGGTAGGAAAAGTAGATTTCAGAAACAGCAGGCTGCAATATTACTTGTATGCGTATAAACCCATACATTTACAAATTATGTGGGCAAAGAGAAAGGAAAACTCATCTGCTTTAGAAAGTATCCATCTCCTTTCTCAGGAAGCTCAATGATTTTTCCTGTTCAAGAGAGCTATTGACTATAGTGCAAAGTCTTCTGTCCTGCTGGCAGATAATTTCACTCTGGAGAAAGTCCTACTGCATTCACATAGGCGAACTGAAACAAATTTTTTACCGCAACCTACTTTTTATGTTCTCTGTCTAATAACACTGTGAAAAAAATAAAGCAAAACCCACCCTCTGTGAGCCCAGACCTTTCATATAGAGTTCTCAAATCTTTCCAAAGAAGGCAACAGGATATCCCAGAACATTAATTTTGCTCCCCATAGTGAACTCAATTTCTTCTCCAGATCAGGTTTACAATGACTTAGTGCCAAGTACAGAATAACAACACTGTCCCTTTCCCATTTCTCCTGTTGAAATCCTGGGTGGCTGGTCTGCCTTAATCCTTCCACTGGGCCAAAATAAAAGCTCTTCCCTGAATGCACACAGTGGCACATGGCAAATTAGGTGCACTGCCAACAAGTATTCTTTTATATACACAGGGAAGAAACATCTGTCTTCTTCATGCCCAAATCCTCACTGTTTTTTCCCCTGAGAGATGTAACCTGTTGTGCAGCCAGAGCTTGTAGCTTCTACTTGATGCTGGCTCAGAGAGGACTTTCGCTTAACAGGTTTCCCTTAAAGCGCATTTAGTAGAAGCAGTTCTGGCTGTCAAAGAAGTAGAAACTGGAAGGGATAAGTGAGCGCAACCAAGAAGTTTTGAAACTTCCATGAAATGGCTATGCTTCATCTAAAGTTTCTATGCCTTTAGAAACTGGACTTTAAAGAAGCTAAGATTTTTTTTTTCCTTCTCTTACATATTTAGTTTTTTAAGTGGCTGCTAAAACAATCTCAGACCCTGCCTTTATTTTATGTTTGATATAATAGGTTGGTGGGTAGAATTTTAATTCTGTTGTATACATTGTCTGCTTGTGTATTTCATACTGTGTTTTTGAAATACAGCCTGCTTTCATCCTAGAACAGAAATACTTTTGTCAGAAACAAGTGTATTATTCTCTTGCTTGAATTCTTATTATTGGTAAAATATCTTTTTTTCCCAGTGACCAGGTATTTGAAATTGGAGTACTGGATATTTTTGGATTTGAAGAATTTCAAAAGAATACTTTTGAACAGGTATGTGGTTATATTTTGCTGAATTTATTGTAATTGTTAATGTTAATTCTTCTATTAAGGTTTTGAGGTTTGGCCAGAAGAAGTGTTTTGATCATAATATAAACATGCATGGAGACAAAAATTTGCTTTTAAAATATATTTTCCCCATTCTGTTTTTATGGGGGTGAATTAAAACCCAGGCTTTGTACAGTTATGTATCATTTTTCAAAGAATCTAATAAACGTCTACCATAATGATTTGGAAGAGGGGTACTATCGGCACTGAAAGATTATCTGAGGAAAATACTTAGTGTTGTCTGTTTTCATGCTTGTGGAAGTGATACTTCAGCTAGGTCAGTGAATAGGAGGACAATACAGTGGACTGGAAGAAAGATCAAAAGGTTTTCAGATGCCTTGGAGAAAAAAATGAATGAAAATGCTACATTATGCTAAGTTCCATTACTGGCAGATTCACTTCTGTGTGACTTTTCAACATGTGACTTTTTAAAAAATTGAATTACATCCATGGAAAATAAATTCAACTTTAGCTCACTGAATGCTTAAAAGTACATTTAAATATAAAACATTTTTTGAAAATTATGGAACTGTTTGCCCATCTTCAACGTTAGTCTCTGAACACCAAAGCTCTTGGGAATTACATATTTCAGAAAGCATTAGTAACTCTATACAACAGGCTGAAAGAGATGTCTGAAGTTATTCAGTTTTCATTCATTCTGTAATGCAGCGGAAGAAAAATCAAAGCATAGAACAGAATAGAAAATCAAAGCATAGAAAAGAGTAGAGATGGCATCGGCAACAACAAAGGACCAGTTATTGTTTGAAATCAGATTTTGCCCCTTCATCCCAGACAATCCATTGTTTTATGGCTCAACTTTCTAGTGAAATAAAAGTCATAGAGCCACATTACTTCAGTTTGTGTAGCAGGTTTACATCACTACCCAATCTCCAAATGTTTGAAAGTGCAACCAGGGCAAGCTTACCTCTACCTTCAAAAAAGCATGTAAGAATGCAATAAAACATATTCCAGTTCTCCTCTCACACAACCCTTTTTGCTCTTACCGTTCTACCTTACTTAAACAGGTACCTTGCTGGATTAAGGAGTATTGATGTGTGCTAATATCCACAGTCATTTACTGAGTGTGAACATCTGCTTTTGGGGAGAATATAAAGAGAAAAATAAAAATCATTTTAGCAGACTGAATATAGGAAAAAAATCCATAAACCCTACTGATTAATAACGAAGAAGTATTCTATGCCTTTTAAATGCATCTCAAAAGAGAACGGTCCATCTTGGGATTTACTGGTTATTTTCCTTTGTTCTGCATTGATTTTTGTCACAAAACTCGTGTAAGTTCTGCAACTGACATCATGAAATACCAAGAATTCCGATTTCAGGGGTAAGTAATTTTCTGCGTAGTGACTGCATAGGATGCTGGAAGAGAAACTATGAGACTGAAAGAAAAAAAAAAGTAAAAAGTAATTTATTTTATGATTTCTGCTTATCAAACATGATAATTTCAAAGTCAACTTGGCATTTTTATTTTATTTTTTCTAAATGAATATTTTTCAAGAGATACTTACTGTCCTTCCACCTGGACTGAATGCATTTTGTTGAGTAATATTGAGTAATACTCTGAGTCATTACCTCAGAAACTACTGAGCTGCATTTCTGAAAAGATAGAATAGAGGTGAAGGAATTACCAAGTTCATTTTTATATGAACACTATAATGTAATTCCTGAAGTGATAGATTACAGTATTGATGAAGAGAAGCAGTTTGTATCTCCATGTGGCACAATGTAAACATGCAGACAAACCCAAACTAGCTTGCACTTAAAAGCTTGAGCTGTCTAGCAGTTTAGCCTAGTTTAGTACTCTGTGTGGGCTCGTTAACCCTGATGATAAATAAGCTTGCTAGCCCAGATAGGGTCCTCATGCAAAACATTGCATCATGTCTGCAAACATGCCCAGTGTCAAGGCCTGTGATTGCAGAACATTAAATGTTACAGCCAAACAGTGGAGAAGCCATAAAAATTACTTTTTCGTCACATTTAGATTAAGGAATTTACAAATGGCATTACAAAAGTAATTTGGGGAAAACGAACCTTTTGTTTCAAGTTAGTGTAAGACAAGGCATTCTTTGTGATATCTGCCTGCTTTCTTGGAAAAAAGAAATACAGCTCTTTTCAAAAAACTTTAAAACCTCTTGATTGCCCAAATCTGGGGTCATTCTAAGCAGCTGCATGATTCTTTCAGGTGCTTCAAATCAGGTCAGTTGATAGTTTTATATCATCATTAAGAGAGTAACGTGATACTGAATCGCATGTCAATTTAAGCAATTTATTTTAATAGACTGTGTTTGAAGATGATTCAGGAGGAGAGATCTGGATAAACCAGGTAGAATAACTTGTGCAATCTAGTGAGTGTGTTGGAATGACAAAGCATTAGAGTACTGAAATGTCAAAGGCAAATGAGAATTGGTCTAGGAATGGTTCATGAACAATGCATAGGACAATAGATGTCAAAGAACTAGACAAGTGAGGTTAATTACATCTATGCTACAAATCTGGTAACTTCTGCAGGCAAAATGATGTGACTGACAGCTTGCAAGGAGAAAAGTTTTATAGATGATTACAAAGAAGGCATTAAAAGTTAAAAACAGTATTAATTAAATGCTCAGTTTTCTTTGTACTTAGTGAGCATTGGTAAGCCTTAATTTTATAGAACATGTGTGATACGTTGTAGTAACACAAATAGGACCTGTAATTCTAAAATAACAGTAAGTAAGTATATGGAATAAGCAAGCAGAGTTATGATTGGTATGAAACATGGTATGAAATTGATATGAAAATTGGTATGAAATTCAGGTATGAAATGTAAAGCTGAAATAAATGGGGCTGTGTTTTGGAAGTCACAGTCTGAGGGAGTCATTGGTTAATATAGAGCAAAAGCTTCTGATTTACCAGGAATAAGTGAGTTACTGCTCATCAGCTGAGCTATGTTAAATGACTGCAGTACACTTTTAGCTTACACCAATTACAATTTACAGTCACTTACCAGCAGTGATCATTAGCCGGAGAATAGCATTTTAGTAGAGCAGCTGCTTACCTGCTGTGCCAGAACAGCTTTGCATACAGCCACACTGGAACATGGTCAGAAGTAAGCACAGATTTGACTATCCTATTCTACACAGAAATGGCCTTCATTTTGTGACCATTTCAGGGAATTTGAGTGCTCTACCAAAAATAGCAATGACAGCTTTAAATGTTACTTTTCAATGTTTTCTTAGGTTTCCTTGTTTGAGAGGGACTATATTTGTCACAGTTTAATCTGCACTCCTTTAAAAGTAGAAAATGTCTGCTTCTCTTCTGCTAGAGTTTAAAACTGGGTTAGATCTTATTCATGGTTCCTTCACAGCACAACTCTAAATAGTGAAGTCAAGGAATGCTGCTATCTTCATTATACCTCTATACTTTGTATTCTTTGATCACAAGAGCATGCGATGCAAATGGAAAGACCTCATAGCCAAGGAACATAACAGTGATAAGCAAGAAGGGAGGTGAATAGAGTGTCCTGTACCATTTTTCTCTAATTGTTTCTAAGAAAACTGTATTACAGCATAAGAACCAGAGTTTAGAAGCAAGAGTAGCTTTTCGTCCCCCTGCTGAAAGTCAGATTTTTCTACAGAAATGAAGGCCTGTAGTTGTGAAAGCATTATAAAGAGCAATACTGTGGCTAAATAAAATAGAGTCTAGTAGTCTTTCCGATGAGAGTAAGTAGTAAACTGAAAAAAACATTTAGCTCTTGCTAAACACATTGTTTAGCTCTTGCTTGGTATTTTGCCCCTGTAGACCTCTTAAGTTTTGCAGAAGAAAGTGTGTGTGTGTGCATATATATATATATGTATCTCCTCCTTTTTATAGGAAATATAAGTGATTTATCTGAATTAGGACCACAGGCCACTGGAACAGTCAAGTGTCTCTTGACTCCTATTCAAGTGTATTCCTACTAAAGCATGTGCGCATTATCAGTGTGATGAAGTTGAGCACTGGGAGAGGCATGGCTCCCATGGCAGCTCTGTGCAGTACATCTCTTGTGATAGGAGCTAGCTAGCTCCAAGAACACAGAGTATTGCCTGCGCTGCTCAGGACTTCAGAGTCAGTATGGTGAGGCAGAAATGCTTGTACAACCCATCTGTGTTCACAGGAATTTTCACCAACATTTATTATTAGGTGTGGTAGGTTTTCACATCTCAACATGTTATTTGTTTAGTTGACCCTGCTGTGAAACTTCATTTAATTTTGTCATGTGATCTTTCCTACCCAAAGCAGACGTAACAGATTAATTCTTATTAAATTGCATTGCCTGAGCCATTAGACCACTTCAAGCTATCCAAATGTAAGTTTATGTTGACTATTTTGTAGATGGATGGATATGAAGAGATAAAAGTTTCCTGACTTAACTTGTCTGTAGTCATTGCAGTCTCGATAGCAGACAGGAGGTCATGCACTCAAATTTTTGCATTCAGACAGTCTGAAGGAGCATTCCAATATTTTATTTTATGCAGAAGAAATCAGCGTTCTTTGGTTTTGCTTGTCCAGAGCATAGACATATTGCCCTACTTTTCTCTGTACTAGCCTGTGGAATAGCTGGCTTCTGGTGCACACCAAGCTCTGATACTATGCAGAGACTTGAATGCAGAACCTCCCACTGCAGTTCCCAGTGCTGGGGCATTCCTTATTACCTGTAGAATGAGGAAGAATGCTTTACCATCTTAATTCAGGCTTTAAAAAGGAAAAATAATGTGACATTTTTAAGTCAAGAGTTTTGCTAGCCTCCATGCACAGGAAGGTTTTAATATCCTTGTTGTGGAGCAGGAAGAGCCAGCTAATCCTTGGCATCAGGGAGCCAGCCACCAGGAGGACCCCAAGGCTGGCCATTCCCTCCCTGATGGGCACCATCCTGCAGGGCCTGAGCATGGTGGGTAGAGCCAGGGCTGGTAACAGCAGCCTTCTGCAGCCCTGACACAGCAAGCAGCAAGCTGGGGCTGCAGTCCTGTCAGGAGCAGTTGGTGACAGGCTGGAAACTGGCATGGCCATGGTATTGCCTGGAACTGGACTCTTGGGTGCAGTATGGATCCCAGGAAAAGCTAAGCAGGGCTGTAAAAACCTATTTCTCTCCTCTGGAGCCTGATGATACTGTGTTTTCAGTTGTTCCTCAACCCAGTTCCTGTGGATCTTACGCTCTGCATGGCTTTTGTCATGGTTTTTACCTCTTTTCCCTCTCAGTCTTTTTGGTCTTTTCAGTCTTCATGCACTTTTTTTCCCTTTGTGCAGGACGCTGTCGTCTGTCCAGTGCTCCAGTCAGTCACTGGAAAACCACTTACTCAGTTTTAAAGTTGGTTTATCACATACCTGACATCAAAGTGTTTAATTTTTCTTTATTCTTTTATGGTAGACACTTTGTGGCCAAAAATAAAATAATTTATCTAAAATTGAGATTCCCATATGGATTCAGCTTGTTATTGATTGGTGTAATGCTTCACAAGGACATTTATTAAGTGATATCTTACTTTTCCACAGCAGCACCCTTTTTCATCCTACAGTACTTAGTTGCCAGCCAGCAATATGAGTGAAAAAGTCGTTTGGAACTATTTCAGTATATTTAATTCCAAACTCTTTCAAGGAAAGACTGTTGTTACCACATTGTTTGTTTGTTTAATACTTTTATATGTACAAAATCAGTTGGTGGACTATTCCACTTTGTTTGAAATCGTGTCCTTTTTAGAGGGGTTTTTCAGACCCTTTTTTGTGGAAGGCTTTTCAGGTGACAGATACCCATAATAAAATTTTAATATACCACTGGGTTCTGTTTTACTTTATTTAAGGAACACAGATCAGCTAATGAGAACTCACCCCAGAGGTGACATGAATTCCCAGTGAAATAAAGTTCTGACAGAGGCAGAAGGACTATTTTTTAATTTGTGTTGGAGCTGCATGGAAAAGAAGAAATCTGTATTAGATCCTATTGCCCATCAAAGGCAAAGGAAGGAATGTAACAGGTTCTGGTTTTGTTATAAGTTTATTAAAAATATTCTGATTGGATGTGGAAAAGCTTGGGTAGCAGATACAAGGGGGAACAGTACTTCTGAAGATAATTCTGAAAAACAAGTGATTATCAACGTTAGTTTTAAAAATATTTTCTGAGTCCAGTGTCAGTAAACAGAAGATGGTTCTTCCTTCCATTATCTTAGAATTACATTTCTGAGAAATGCTAGAGCACATCCTTGCAAATTAAACTTGGCATTGTAGCTTCATCATCTCAGCCCATAAAATACAACCTGATAGATGTGTTGATATGATAGCTGTAAGTTCTACTCCATGCTCTGAATACATATCCCTTGAGCGTACTAGTCCTTTTGCATGACCAGAGGATGTAAATGAGCTTTCGAAAGGATGTCAATGTCCATATTCCCTCACTGATTGACAGTCACCAAGTTTTCTTTTCACAAATTCCCTTTTTGCCTTTTCACATAGTTATTTATAATAAGTGAAGTGCAGGAAAAATTCATTAGTCATAGGTGCTTTTCTGTCTTTGGAGTACAGCACAGTTTTGGTCTTTTGCCTAAATTTAACTTTGGAGTATACTTAATAGTACTAGCTGGTCAAATGTAGTAAAAGAAAGATCAAACTAACACAGTCTAATGTGATGCATACTTACTGCTTTTACCAAATGCCACTATATTATTTTCCAAATTCTGCAATTTGGATGACACTGCAAGTTGATTGTTTAAATACTTGAACGAGATTTTTTTTTTTTTTTTTTTTCTTCTAAGAATATTCTAGAAGTACTTTTTAATGAAGACTTGGACAAGTTGATGGTGTATTTGTTTTCACTGAGACATGATATTGAGTTAGAATTGGAAAGACAGATAGGAAGTAGGATTTCTTACAGAAGAGACATACAATGGATCCAGTAAGAGGCATGCAAAGAACAGTTTAACAATGTTTAATGACAAAAAGTACCACAGGTTATATTGAGTGATGCTGCAAGGTAAAGGAAATATAAAGTGCTTTAGTGGTATCACCACATTTGCTTTAGTTAAAAATTTCATTGTGGTTTTTTTTTATCACTACAACTATATTTTAATCTAATTTTCATGGGTGCAACTAAATACATGTTTAAAAAATGTAGATTTCTGAACTTTTCATACCTTTGGACAGAAAATATGTCAGTGCTTTTTATAATACTTCATAAGACATGGAGCAAAAGCAGTTGGGTTAGCAAAGCTAGTTTAGTTCATTTTCATCCGATTTCTACATTTCAGCTGTTTTAATTATAATGTCAACCTGTGTCAAGCTTTTAATTTGAAGCGTTCATTTTATTACCTTTTCCCAGCAGGTTGTATAAAACATTGAAATGGAGAAAGATATGCTCAGAATGTCTTGCTTTTCAGCAGTCCCCGGCTGGTCTCCTGGTTATCATTCTGCAGAGCTGTTACTCACAACCACTGCTGGAGAGGGCAGCTTTGGAGCAGCTTACAGTTTGTAGGTCTAATTTGCAGAACCTTATTGCCATTACGGCAAGTCTGCCAATCCAAATGACATATTGACATATTTATATTACTTAAAAGCACACTAGTGTATGCCGTAATATACTGATCAGTGGAATTTATAAATGTGGTTTTTGATTTACCAGCCCAACTGTGTTATGTATGTATATTTTAACAAAATACTATGCCTTTTACTTTTGGCAGTTAAAACCAATGCTATTTATCAGATCTTGTAAAGATATGACTAAAACAGTCTTTCCCTTCGGCTCAAATTGTATAGTTTAATAATTTTGCTCTCCAGTCAGGTCCTTGATACAGGTACATTTATTGGTTTTATATATTTTAGGAGATTGGCACATGATAAAAAGTAAGCTTGAGGTTATAGTGATTTTGCCAACTTTTGTTATAGTAAAATATACCTGCGTAAAGTTAAATGACATGGTTCTCTAAATAACTCATTTCCAAAGATATGCAGAACATGCATCATTTTAAGGCTTACATATCCTGTGAAGCTTAAGCTTGTAAAGTTATGTCTGCTTTCTAAAATAATACTAAGAAGTTGCTGAAAAGATTTTGTAATTAGAATTTGAGAAGCAATCAGTAAAACATATTTTGCCTACCATGAAGTTAAAAAAACTGTCTTTTTCCATAAAATAAGTAAATGGTGTAAGTCAATTGTACGCTTTCATTGTCAATAAAATGAGATAACAATCTTCAGAAATCCCAATTTTAAAAAATAGTGGTTTTGTTCGAAGCTCTTTTGTCTGCACTACCATGCATTGGTAAAGACAGTTAATAACAGAACTTTGGTTGTAAAATGAGGTTTTGTTTTATTTCTTCTTGGGGTTATTCACACTAGTCTATTTCATTGTATAGCAAGTGAAGGTTGACTATACTGGTATGAGGTGTTAATGGAAAATTCAGGCAACTATTACACATTATTTGGGTTCCTTTCCCTCATCGGGATGTTAAGCGATATAATTTTAGGATGGATCCAAATATTTCATATTTTTGAATATGACTTGCTAGTGGAATTGCTTTTACACACTTTATTCATGTAAGATACAGTTTATGGCCAAAACAGGTATGTGACTAGTTTAGTCTGAAAAGAGACTGCATGGAAGCATTCATATTAAGTGTTCTTCCACCCTTTTAGGAGTTTCTATTTTCTTCATTTCTTAGTAATAGAGGAGACTTCAGAATTTTCCACTAAAATTTCCACTTCAATATGAATCATAGAATCATAGAAAGGTTTGGCTTGGAAGGAACCTTAAAGATCATCTAGTTCCAACCCCCCTGCCATGGGCAGGGACATCTTTCACTAGATCAGGATGCTCAGAGCCCCCCCCAACCTGGCTTTGAACAATTCCAGGGATGGGGCATCCACAACTTTTCTGGGCAACCTGTGCCTTCCAGTGCCTCATCACCCTCACAGTTTCGCTAGGGTGTTGCTAATCTATAGTCTGCTGAGAGATAACAAAATGGATTGACATTTCATCAAATTCAGTATTAGACATGCAGTAAAGCCTTCACCAATGACATTATCCAGTGAAGTTCTAATACTCTTCTTTTTCTTCATTTTACAATAGCTGTGTGTCAACATGACCAACGAGAAGATACACCAGTATATCAATGAAGTCCTTTTCCTACAAGAGCAAGCAGAATGTGTACAAGAGGGAGTTGCCATGGAAACGGTGTATTCTCCTAGTAACCATACTGCAGCCTTGGATTTTTTCTTTCAGGTAGTTTTCAGATAAATTTTACATCATGTATATTTATACACAGTCTCTGTATACTAGAGTAATACAAACTTTTGCTTGCGTTTTCTGATTTATGAATCTATAGAGAAGGTTATGCATCCAGAGAGACTGTAGAAGGGTCTGTTATAACGGTCCTCATAGCTTCAGGGCTAACAGAGCTTTCTAACAGTCCAGGGTTGAAGAAAATGTAACAGAAACTCCTTGCCTGTACTGATTCTATGATTCTGTGATTCATACATAGCATATGTGTATCATGCCATGTCGTTAATGCAGCTGTAGGACTGTTGTAAGCCTGAGAGTTTCTTTGCACCTGAACCTAGTTTCTGGAGTATAACTTGTAAGAAGGAAGTAGCCCAATCAGTTTCCTAGCAGATCAGCAATAGTTACCATTTTTGGTAATTATTCCCTACGTTTCTTGCAGAATTATCTGATGTGCATATCCTTGGAGACTTACCAGAATATCTTAACCATTTTTCCTTTCCTTTGAGGTGATACAAGTTTCTGTTTAATAAATTACCAGCTGTGTTACTCCACAAGAAACAACTGAAATTCTATTTCTCCTGTATAAAAAGAGAAAAATTCACTTTTTAATTTCAGAAACCATCAGGCTTTTTGTCAATGCTGGATGAAGAAAGCCAATCTATTTGGTCAGTGGAACAGAGTCTTTCTAAACGCATTCAGTCTTACTTGGATGCATCTGACATGAATACAGTATATTCCTCCACAAAAGATGGAAACGGTAATCTTGCCCCAAAGGATCAGGGCTCCACCTTCACTGTTATGCATTATGCTGGGAGGGTAAGTTGTTTGAATGGTTGGTTACACAGTTAATGAAAAAGACTAAACAAAACAAAATTCTACATAGCTTCTCTGACTCCCTGCTATAAATAACAATTCACTTTATAATGATGAATTTGCAGAGGACAACCTAGAATCTAAATGCAATATCTAATGCATAAAATACATAGTTTGTATCATATCGTACAGGATTCAGGCTACCTAGTCCTGGCTCCTGCGTTGTATATTCATTTTAAGCACTTCATGCAGAAGGAGGTGATTCAGATACCTCAGCATAAATGTTTAATGCCATTTTAGCTGGCAGTTGCTTTGCTTTCAGATGTTGTTCCAGAATGGTACAGGTTCCCTGTAGATTGTGTGCCATATACATAGATACCTGGGATACCAGCATGCATCTGATAAAAAAAACCCACATGATTTTTTGTTAGTAGTCATAATCAAAATACACTTTTTCCTTTTTTTCTTCAAAATCGCCAAACATGCTAAATGTTGCTAAATATGGCTGTAAAATGGGATGAAAGTTTTGCATTTCCCTTCCTCCAGTGTTCACTGCAAAAGCGTAATCAATTCTGTTACATGGGTCTCTTACTCTTTTCTTTCCAATACTCTCTCATTTCCACATTGTCTCCACAACCTCTCACAACCCAAAGCAAGCAAAATAGGTATGTGTTTAAAGGGAAAATACATTTTTATTTTTATTTTTTTTTTAGATAATCTGAACAGATTGGTCCCTCTGTGATTAATCTGACATGCTGCCACTTCTTTCTGCTTAAAGCATGGTGTTTGAAATGAGCTAATGAATGTAGATTGTACAGGCACAATACAATGGGGGCTCTCAGTTACCATTTTCCCAAATTTTCACCGAGATCAGGTGAGAACATAGACTGAAGGCTGCAGGAATCAGTTTTTACATCTGAACAACTTATTCTGTGTCCTTTCATACTTTCTAAGCCTTATGCAGATGATCCCATGAGCTATCCATCCACAGATGGAGTCCCATAAAAACTTTGTATGTAGCACGTTTAGAAACTGTTCAGCTGCTGTGCCTCGGAACCACCTCTTTGTGATCATATGCACTATGTTGTTTATAAAAACCGGAGATCTCAGTAAAGCTTGCTATTAGGCAGAACCTGTCTTCTTCAGGATTTAGTGGCAGCATGTGATATGTAGCTAATCACTTCAGAATCCTCTGTGGAAGACACATGGAAACTGCAGGTGCTTCAGTATAACCAGACAACTGACACCTGAACGCTCCTCTCTTTACCTAAGCAACAGGCAGAAGAGATAAGTTCCATGAGCAAGAAATTGTGCAGCTATGATAAAGTATTTTGATTAGAATGCATATTACAATTCTAAAACAAATGTAATAGCTTTGCTGCTGCTTATTGCAGGAGATAATTAGAGCAACCTTCCCTCACATAATTTTCTGAGTAGCAAATGCAGGGGATTTATCTGGTGTGCTGCTAAAAAAATCAGTTTAGATTCATAAAGGAGTTTTATGTGCTTCTTAGGGTAAGAACACGAGAAAAATAACCCTAATCCATGCTGCTAAAGGTATTGGATGACACACTTTCTCCTATGATGAAGATTTTAGGTGGAACAGATTTATGCTGTTGAACACCCAGTCAGTTGACTATTGGTAGTGGATACTCATATGAGGTATGTTCAAGACTTGTCTCCAAGTCACCAAAAATAGACTTGCTGAGTCTGTCATATCTCAAGGTAACATTATATGCGCTGAGCTCTCCAGGACAGTGAGAGGTTGGAATGTGGACTCTTAGGCTTCTTTAACCAGATTAGTGTCCTTTACAGCAATATAAATGGGGAAAGATCTATTTTGTGTCTCCTCATTTGGAAATTAAGTCGATGGAAGTGTTGAGTAGTGTTGTGATGCAGGCAAATTTGTTCCTGCCCAATGATAGAAGTGTGATCATTATGGAAAGGATTAAGACTATTTGGGCAGTGCTTAAATTCCTAACCTAAATACCCTGAATAACTCCCTGGAGGCTTTTCTTTCATCATAAGGCCTTCTCTTAGATTCAAATTATTTGCCAGAGTTAAGTGGTTCGAATACCTCCACTACTGGGAGTTTTCAGTAGGAATGCCGGCACAAAATGGGTACATAATCATACAATAAAGTTTTTGTGAAACTTAGCACTTAAAGAAGTAGAGCTAAAAACTGACTGTGGACTCTTGTCCACATGTCTACATGGACTGATGTTTAATTCCATGTATAAAACTGTTTTATACTTCTTAGGTAAATAAGTTTTCATATTCTATTCTGTTCTGTTGTGGTTATACAAATTTATAACAATAGCTCTAAAAGGTTCCACACACCAAAAAAGTAGCAAGGCAGCTGCTTCCATGTCAGTTTTCCAAATCACAACCAGAAGAATAAGCACATTTCCTCAAAAAAAAAAAAAAAAAAAATAAAAAAAAGATGTTCGCTGAAGAAGCACTCAGTAGGAATTGTTAAGATCAAAGTTTCAGGTGCCTAGTACCGAAGTTAAACTGTGAATAGTAAGGAGTACACTTTTCATTAACGTGTTTTACCCTTGCGTGGTTGCTTAAAATATTTTTTTTATAACATAGACTCTTGGTTTGACCTTTTCCTAATAATAGCAATGACATTTAATCTAAAAGTATGAACAAATAGACAGCTCTCCAAGTAATGTAAATTCACACATTCTTTTGAAGTCAGTGGAGATCGTTTGATTTACATTGGCCAAGGAACTATTCCAGACAGTCAGGTTGTTCTTTGCATCCTTACGACACTAAAATGCTCGACCCTGCCAAAACAGAAAAGTTCCTATGCAAGTGCTTAACTCTCCTTACTTTAACAGTGATTGAGCAAAATCCTTATTGGGACTTGCATTTTTGATAGCTCATGGAACTGTTATCTAGAAATCAGATTGAAATTTCCAATGATTTATGATATGTATTTACATAAAATCTGATTATAGCGTTACTGTACTAAATAATGACACAAATTGAGTTTATTCTGAGACTAGTATGTCTTCATAAATTGATAAGTTGAATATGAAACTCCAGGATTTTAAAACTGTTGATGCCATTCTTTAGATTGTGCTGTTACTACATTTAGTAGCTTTTTATAAAAGTCATTCATGCTTTATGAAAATTGTTAAAGGATCAGGCTCTAAAATATATCAGGTTTTGTTTGCACTCAAAAATAAGAATTTCATAGATAAAGTAACAGTATAGTTTGGCAGGTTTTGAGAACCATTTTTATAGTCTGATATCAACTAAATCAGTATAAAGTAAGTGAAGTATAAAGCAATCTTTCTCTGTGTCATCACCTTCAGATATCACCAAATTTAAAACAAGGGGGCTTGATTTTATTCTCACCAAGATTTTTCACTGATTGTAACTCCTTTAACTTGGTAAAGCTTCTCATTATTTACATGAATATAACTGAAAGATGAATCAGATCCAGAGGGTAGAAAAAGAATTACCAGTAAAATGTGACAGGTAATTGAACATGAAATTTTTCACTTCTAGGCTTAATCATTTGTATTCGGGTGATGCATCTAGGCTGGTGTTTGTGGAAGAAATCACACTGAATGCAGGCTCTATGTTAGAAGGTGAAGACAGACATCCTGATAGGTAAAAAAAAGTTACCTGGTGGGAAGGGATGCCATCCAGAGGGACCTTGACACGCTTGTGAGGTGGGCTGTTCCCAACCTTATGAAGTTTAACCAAACCAAGTGCAAGGTCCTACACCTGGGTCGGGACAATCCCAGGCACTGCTACAGGTTGGGCAGAGAAGAGATTCAGAGCAGCCCTGCAGAAAAGGACTTGGGGGTATTGGTTGACGAGAAGCTTAACATGAGCCGGCAGTGTGCGCTTGCAGCCCAGAAAGCCAACCGTATCCTGGGCTGCATCAAAAGAAGCGTGACCAGCAGGTCAAAGGAGGTGATCCTGCCCCTCTACTCTGCTCTTGTGAGACCTCACTTGGAGTATTGTGTACAGTTCTGGTGTCCTCAACATAAAAAGGACATGGAGCTGTTGGAGCAAGTCCAGAGGAGGGCCACGAGGATGATAAGAGGGCTGGAGCACCTCCCATATGAAGACAGGCTGAGAGAGTTGGGGCTGTTCAGCGTGGAGAAGAGAAGGCTGCGTGGTGACCTCATAGCAGCCTTCCAGTATCTGAAGGGGGTCTACAAGGATGCTGGGGAGGGACTCCTCCTTAGGGACTGTAGTGGTAGGACAAGGGGTAATGGGTTCAAACTTAAACAGGGGAAGTTTAGATTAGACATAAGGAAGAAGTTCTTTACTGGGAGGGTGGTGAGGCACTGGAATGGGTTGCCCAGGGAGGTTGTGGATGCTCCATCCCTGGCGGTGTTCAAGGCCAAGTTGGACAGAGCCTTGGACCACGTGGTTTAGGGCAAGGTGTCCCTGTCCATGGCAGGGGGGTTGGAACTAGATGATCTTAAGGTCCTTTCCAACCCTTACGATTCTATGATTCTATGATAAATGCAGTGTAGTTCACAGCTAGTATGAAACAGCTGCTGCTCTGAGTCATCTGGGGGGGGGGAGGTGGGGAGGTAATATTCTATATTGGCCCTGGTATGAATCTCATATGGACCTTTGTACTTTGTGCTCCTTCTCATCAGTAGTTTGTGTATGTAGTTCCAAGCCCAGAGAGAATTGGGTTCATATCTTTACTCAGAAACTTACAGTAGCTATTTTAGCAACTCATAAGTGCATTTATACTAGAAAACGCAGCTACTAAAAGTACTGCCTTACTGAAAAGACCTACTTTTGTATATTTAATTGAGATTGACAGACAACCTTTTGTGAGCAAACCTGGTATCTCTAGCTTTATATTTTGAGAGAATTACAGCTGATACAGACATGTCCATGCAGTTTTAAAGATTTCTACCATGTTCATACCTTAACATTTTGTGTCAGGATACTCATAGAAAAATTGTCTTTTTTTCCACTATCAAGTCTTTTTGCTCGCTTCTAGTCATGCATTGTCAGGTATTACCCATCTCCTTAGGTTTTATGGTCACTAGCTTTTTCTAGGACTACACACACCCTATTATTGATCCAAGCCTAATGAGCCTTAGACCATTCCAGAAAAAGCAGTACTGAGAGAAAAAGAGAAAAGATAATGGGTCAGAAGTGAAAAAAAAGAAAGCATGAGGTCAAAGTGAGATGAAGAAGGCATACAGAGATGAGGCTCAGAGTAATGTGTAAGGGAAAAAAACAAAACAAAACAACAAAGAATTTGGAATCCATACTTGATTTTCTGGCAGAAGCAATACGTTAAGAGAATCTGTATGTGTGTTATCATTCTGAGAGACCTATGATTTTTTTCTTACTTTCTTTACTGTTTTGGAATGAAGAAAGTGGAATAATAGAAGAAAACAATATGCACAAGTCATCTTCTGCACATAGAAGAAATCAGTGGAAATCAGTAAGCTTTTCACTGGAAGCTGAGAGAGAATACTGCGTTACACAAATGTGACAGAATGATCCTGTGGAAGAAAGAAAAAGACTTCATTTCTCTTGAATTTTACTATTATGCCTGTACAGCACTAAATCTGTCTTTTTCTGCATGAGCAGTATGATATACTGCTTATGAACATACATGAACACGTTTAGCAAAGGCCACTGTGAACATTAGTATTTTATCATATCAAGTATTTTATTTTATCTCCCAGTTTTAATTTTGCAGCTGAACAGAACCCTACAATGCCTTGACACATTATGAGTCTCTTCTAAGAGCTATTTAATGTCTTGGTATCTGAGTGCTGTAAGACAAAAAGCTTATCTGTTCTGTTCAGGCAGAAGAATGATTTAGGTTTTGTGTGACTTGAAAAAAAAAATAATTCTAGTGGAAGGCTTTATCTGAAGGTTGTTTAACACATTTCCCCGAACACTGGCGGTCTGATCTGGAAAAATTCTGCTCATCTGGGGCATTGCTTTGTTTCTGATGCTAACATGAATGTGGGTATTTTCAGCTGCTTCTCACAGAGACTGCCTGCCTGGCAGCACCATGAGAGGAGAGACATGCCGATTCCACACTGCAGGCTTGCCTTGAGGAAGCAAAGTGGTTTATGGGTGCAGTTGATCAATGCATCTGACCATCAGCTAAAACTACACTAAGAATGTGTAATACTGAATTTCTAGCTACTTTTATTGACAAAATTGACATTTGCATTGTGGGCTCTCACATAATGAAGGGCTTCGCTTGAATTATATCTCTGAACTGTCAGTGTACTGATAGTCATGGTTTTTGAAGAATAACATTCCATCACCAAACTTTCTTGAGGACTCAAAGTTCTTTTTTTTTAATTTTATGGAAGAATTAACATATCACTATGTAAATCAGAAATATATTGTCTTAGCATAATGCCAAGAGATACAGCTTTACCTAATAGTGATATTTAACATACCGATATTCAAGATAATGAGCTATTTGCCCCATTGTTCATGTAGTCTGAATAATAGGTTGTCATAATTTAAGCTTTCTGCAGTTTAAATTTATACTTGGATTTACAAATCAGATAAGCCCCTTGTCACTGTTTGCCTTGCCACTGTTTTGACTTATAGTACTGTGATAAACCAATCAGACCTAAAGACCAACTTCTTTGCTCTATAAACCAGTGCACATAATGTCCTTTAAGTGCAGATCAATGTCTGTTCCATTTCTCAGCTATGTGCATTTCAAAAATACCTCTCAGATGTCAGCTCACCTTCACAAAGGCAGTCTTCTTTGAAATGCCTTACATATCCCAGGCAGACTCTGAAACTGAACCTCTAAATCAAAAGACAAACAGCGATGGATTAATCAATAAGGATGCTTTCATTTTCTCTATTTTTTCCCCAGGCTGAATCCCCAGACATAATAATCAAATCAGTCTAGTCTGAGCTATACCAAGGCCTATAAAGGTTACTTGACAAAGATTTTCTTTTTCATGCAGACAAGATAGTTGTCCTTTATCTCCCTTTCTCTCTCTCTTTCTTTATGTAGACTTGATTTTGGACTTTCACTTACAATAGAAATTATTAGAACACTTCCCTCCACCCTCCTGTTTTGTTTCTAAGTATTTGCTAGCTTCAAAATGCTACTATTTCTATCACAGTGTTAAAATAAGACCTTACAGGCTATGCAACATTATTTGCTTCACTCATTGCTTAACAAGACTTGTTTTCGGAGGGTGACAGGCCCAGTCATCATACAACATTCAAACATTTAAATAACATCACTCACATTTAAGTACTGGCAGAAAATTAACAACTACAAGTGACCCTCTGTGCACTGAAATTGTCCTTGGATATGTTCTCAAAAATTTCTCTTTTAACTATCTGAACTGATTAGTTTCTTATTAACTAAATTTAACAACACATAAAACCCTATGAATTTCTGAGTTATATTTTGTTATTCTAATTGTAAAATTTTCCCTTTTAACTTTGAATGCAGCCAAATTAACTGTAACATTCCAGGTGGCATTTTTTTCTGGCTTGTTTTATGGTTCCTGCTGGATCAGCCACTAACCATGGGTGCTTTTGGCCTTTCACAGGATACGAAAACTATTAAAAAAGAAGAGAATTTGGATGAATTGATGAAAATTATGTATAAAGGTGGCCCTGTTGACCAAGTGTATAGGGAAATCCAAGAAACTTAGATAAAGTCCCTTACCAAAGCCGGATGTTATGAAAGGGGATATTTCAGTTCAGAAGAGAAGATGTACAATGAAGTAGCATGGGTATAATTAATGAAGGAAAGAGGCAAGAAGATGTAAGAAGATAAGAGGAATGTGCAGTTCCCAGATAGCTCTGTGCACATTTGGGATGTGAGCCTCCTGTTTTCTGGGTGTTGTTTTTTTACCTCTTACTTGTATCTGCTAGTTCTCATGATGTTAAAACCAGCTATACCAACTTAAATGACCAGAAAAGAGGTCCAAAACAAATAAAATTAAGGTTGGGGTATTTTTGTTTGGTTTGTATGTTTGGTTTTTTTATTTGCATAGCTAGTAACTGATGAAACTCATTGCCACAAAGTGTTACAGATGCCAAAAATGTTAATGATTTCTGGAAACAGACACTCAAGGAGGAAATGTCAGTCAAGAGATATTAAACACAAAGATGAGATACAGCCTGCAGGTCAAGAACTGCTTCAGGGACAGAGCCCTGGAAGCTGAGAGGGGATCTGGTGGGAAGCAGAATGGAAGTATTCCTCAATATTTTTTCCCCAAATATCCAGGACTAGATGAACATTCGTTCTGTGCCACTATCACTGTGCTTAGGTTAAGGTCTCTTCCTTTCTGAACTTAAATCTAGATGGAAAGCAAATCCAATCACTTTCTTGTTTTAATCTGTTTTAATGAAATAAAATGCAGTGTGGAACTGAACACTTTTCTTTTTGAATAAAAATCGTTCAGATAGTCAGATAATATCTAAAGATCTTGCTTCCTTTGGTTAACACAGACGCATAGGTTTACATACTGTCTACCCCAAAGAGTTTATCATGTAAAGCAAGATAGAGCAAACAGCTGCAATAAATAGAAGTGAGAATAAGTAGTATATTTTATAATACTGGAACCATGATCTAAGTGAGTGCACATTTCCTGTCTGAATCATGTAACATTTATTTGGTTTCCTTATGCTGGGAATAACTATCTACTGTCCTTGAGTGCCAGTCAGTGCAGAATTTTGGCCAGGTGTACTTTAGAAAACCAGTGGAAGAAAACTGAGGGAAATATATGTGCTTTAGGCAAAGTGATACGTAGGTTGACATCTCTGATGAGGGCAAGATTAAATTAAAATTGGGAGCTAGAAGAGGACTTCTTTCTTTTTCTCTTTTGTGGGACTGGAAATGAATATGGAACCCTAGAGTGCCATTTCATTGAGTCAGTTTTCATGTCTTTAGGCATTGAATTAATTTACCAAGTCTGTGGGAAAACTGTCAGAGAATTAGCAATTTCATCATAAAAGGGAATCGTGCTAACTTTTATGTGTTTTATGTGATATGAGAGATGTCTTATGAATATAGTTCTAGAAGTTGGTGATGTATTATACCAGCACCAGCCCTGAAACTTCCCCTTGTTTCAATTTAGGCACTTAATCATAGTATAGTGTCTCCTACTGCAGTAGTTACCTATTCTTCGCACCAATACTAACTCTGTTCCTTTAATTTAGTCAAAGTCTAAGACACTCAATTAGGAACTGGCATTATGGATTTGTCAGATAATGTTCTGTTATCTTTTATGGACCACTATGGTAGAACATTTACTTTAAATACACTAAAAGCATTTAATATTATACTTAAATTATTCTAATAGTTTGCTATGTGTATGTTCTTAGGACATGCAATTAGAAATTTATATAACATTGCATCTGTCATAGAAAAGAACATAATTCTATTGTTATATCTTTTCTATGTCAGATGCCATAGTAATTACATCATTTGACAATTACTAACTGTAACAGATTATACACATCTAAGTCATACAATCACTTTCATGAGTAAGATAGCATTACATAATTGTCAAATGACCCAATGGAAAACAAAATCAATGCACTGATTAGTGTTACTAATCTTCATTACATATTTACAGCTTTATTAAATGTATAAGGATAAAATTTCCCCAGATATCTAAGGGGCTTAAGGTGTAGATCCAGTAAAAAACTTTAAAAGGGCTTTAGATAGAAACATGGTCCCAAGGTAAGTAAAACCAAACTGTATTCTAAGAAGTACCCATTAAGCATCTGCCTAATCCTGGAGGTGCTACAATTATAATTGTCTTCCTTTTTAACTTAAAAATTCCCTTTGGGTTCTACTGTGGTGCAACCCAGAGCTGTTTATATCTAAAGCCTGTAAATGATCTAGTTGTTTGTCTTCCATCCCCATAAAAAGTAAAAAAAAAAAAAAAAACCCAAACAGGCCTCAGGGTTTCTTAATGTCTTCATTTTACATGTACCCTCAGGAACTCTCACTAGAGATTTGCATTTTGTCCACTTCTCAGGGTGCCCACCACATGTGTTAGAGTTTATCTGCATTCAGATGACAGACGGAGTGACAATCCAACTGTTCTTGAAATTATGACATCAGGCAATTAAGGTGATCCAAAATCCCTTTGTGCGTAGTTGATAGAAAGGTAGATGGGATTTGTATATAACTTATTGACTGAACTTGCCTCCAAAATTTCTGTGGCTGGAACTTGGAGTTCCAGTGTGAAGTGGGACTCAGATTGCAACATGAGTATTTTGTCATGGTCAGTGTGGACAGTTTCCCGCTGACAAGGAGACCTGGGAGCAACTTGCTCATCCTACAGGAAAAGGGATGTTTAAGTCACTGTCTTCTGCTCTACACTACACTTTTTATTCAAAGTCTTTCATTGTGGAAATGTTTTAGAATCAGCCTGATGAAATTTCTGGATTCTTGCAGAGACACAATGTTCAGCAACCAGTGCTTCTGGTTAGTACTGTTGGCACTAATAAAGAAACAAAAGACACTACCTGGTGCTAGCCTTTAACTGTTAAGTTGCAAAAAATATAGCTTCATTTCTACTGCTGTAAGATTTTAAAAAGATATATTGGTCATTACTAATGATGTCACAATATTTTGTTATAGGTTACTTATGAAATTGCTGGTGCGATAGAAAAAAATAAAGATACCCTTTCACAAAATCTTGTATTTGTAATGAAAAGTAAGTAAATGGTTTTGTGGTTGCTGTTGTTGTTACAAATCAAGATATTATAATTTGACTTTGATTTTAGTTTTAAGAGAAATTTATATATATATTATTTCCAGTTAAAAAAAACCCAAACACCCTCGTCTTTTTGGTGATCTTAGTCTTTTTGCTCTGATTTAGAAAGACTTTAGAATTCATGAACATAAAACATCTTCATCATGTGATATGATGTAAAAAGCAAGAAAGGTATAGTCTGACAGATGAGTATGACTTAAGAAATCATTTGTATGAATTAAAACAAAAATATAGGAAAGAAGAATATAGGGAAAGGAAATTAGGTTTCCAAAATCGTAGAGACTGCAGTGGGATGCGCTCCACTGCTTGAGTACCTTTCTAAAAGCAGGAACTTGTGGGTGTTCTTATGTTTTTCAGTGAATAGATACAAATGTCCACTGACATACAAAATTAAGTACCTTCCCATGTGCATATTCTATAATTATGCATAATAATAATGCATCTCAGTTTGTTAATTGATTCATAATTAGATTATTAAAAACCTCTATCATTTACCCTTTCTGTGAAGAAAACAAAACAGTCCTCAGGGATATGTCAGTGCATCCTGAGATGTTATTTGTCTTTTCTCCAACCACTGCGGAGACTTTCATTTAATATATTATATGCTTTTATTTGTCTTCCAAATCAACCCCACTGTTACAATGTATTGGTTTTACTTCGAGGTTAGTTAAACTCCCTAGCAAAATAATTAATGCATTTTAAGGGCAAATGGTGTACATAAAGGATGAAGAAAGAAATAGAAGAACTTGTCTTGAATATAATCCTGTTGATTATAGTTTTAGAGACATTCTGGTTCTTGCTACTGAGAATTTACATGATAATCTGCCAAATAGTGTAAGAAAGTATGGCAACTTCAAGGATGTTCTACAGGAGAGAGAACTCTTCCATTCTCTCACATAGTCTCCTTTTGTGCTTTCATTGCAATTTCCTGTAATATCAGCTATGTAACTGTTAAAAGGGACTAATGGAGGATTGGATTGGAAATAAAATATTAGATATGCTGAGAGTGAGTGTATACATAATGAAGAAATAATAATAACAATTATAATTAATGGAAAAATTCTGACGGCAGAATATTTACAAGCATGTAGGTCATCTAAGGGCTACTTTCCTTCTTTTTTAAGTGATTTAGGATTAAAACCTATTGATTGTCAGTGACATATTTCCTTTAGGGTCAGTTTCATAAGTTATGTAGATGTATAATTTAAGCGCATGCTTGCTTTGATTTTCATAGAATTTAGTATAATTGGTCAAAACTTTTAAATAGGCTAAAAAAGGTAATTTGCATATATGTGTAAGAATGTGGAACGTACCTGTCTGGCAAATAAATCAGGAGAGACAATAATATTAACATAGGTTTTATTTGTTTTAGTTTGAAAAACATTATTTTAATGCTTTTCCTAATGCCACTTATTACATTTATCCGTATTTTTAAAGTATGGAGGTTTAGTATGTCCGCTTATTGTGCTGAAATTGTTTCAAGTATTGGCTTTATTTAACATAATATAATAGTTTATTGGTTCATCCACTTATTTAATTCTATCTCCTACTATATGTCTTTTTACTTCCAAATACAATATATATTATTTTCTAACTTGTATTTGATCTTCATGCATTAATTTCTTCTTTCTTTCCCAGCCAGTGAAAATGTAGTCATCAATCAGTTGTTCCAGTCCAAGCTGACACAAACTGGATCACTTGTTCCTCCATATCGTTCCCTTAAAGTCAAAGGGTGTAAAACAGCTTTGCTAAAACCATCAGTAATGTCTGCAAGTGGAGAAGCAAAGAAATACATTGAGCTCAGCAAGGTAAGAAGATGGCTCTCTCTGCTCTGTGCTCCTTGAAGATTTTTCTCAGTTACTTTGACATTTCTGAAAGCTCCTGGTTCTCTGCTTCATTCTCTGTAGTCATTAAACTATTAAAATAATATAGTACTAAAGCAATAGTGAGAACTAACAGGTTATAATTTACTAATAATGCTGGTTCAAGAACCTCTTTCTTCGGCTTTCTGAGCGGAAGGTTGGTCAAGACAGTGAGGTCCCTTCAGTCCTGACTCATTTGAATCAAGATTTTGTGGTTCCAGGGCTTAGCACTGGATGCAATATTACTGATTTTTGGCTGTATAGCAACACTTCTTTGTTTCGTCTCCTTGGCTGACTTAATGATGAATAGTTAAGTAAATTAAGACATAGGAAGAAAAAAAAAAAACCCTCAATGTCTTTATTGTGTTAACCTGAAATGATTTCTGCAAAAGATATTTTGTGTCATTTTGTATGATCAATCCCATAGATTTTTGCAAACATTGTTATTTTAAATGGTCACTTGCATGTACATTTTCCCAGTCAATTTGAAATCAAATCAAACTCTCCCCATTTCTGAACTTGTCTCTTTTTTTGCTAAGTCACCCCAAAAAAAGCTTAAGGGAAAAAAAAAAAAAAAGGAAGGGATGCTATCGGAAAATTAGTTGTTCATGTCACATGGAACATCTCTCTTGAGGAGCAATAGCATAATTTGCTGAGTCCATTCTTGACAGAGCTTTGGAATTCCTTCTTCTTCTAGAAAAGAGTCAAGCAGTTCTCATAGTACATCAGCTGCCTCACCAGGCTTCTTGAATCTTACAACTCTATTTTTGGCTTACAGCTGCATAAAATTGATTCTGTCACGGGATTAAGGAGCCTGCTCTCATGTGTCATTGTGGAAGGCTTTATGCAAGTGCATCCATAGAATAGCAATGGGACTTTCCTTATAGCCCTCCTCCTGATAGTAGCATCATTCCTGTCTGCTGTTCTTGTCAGTAATCTCAGTGGAAAAACTTAAGTTGAAGCGAATGATGTTGGTTTAAGGCTATATTTAGCGAACAGCTGAGGCGTCACAAGGTGCCTTTAGGTGCCTTTCCACTATAGTAAGAGCTTCCTAGAGGAAGCTTCCTTAGGCTGTGAAAAAGATCCTAGCTCCGTACATGGAAGGAAATATGAAAAGCGCATCTACGAAGCCTAATCAAGCCAGGGGGAAACACCACACAGCTGGGATCTCTGAAACTATGAGGTTTTTGATCAGTTCAGAATAGCTTTTAACCTGGACTTACTCTCTTGAGAGATAGAAGACATGTTCAAATTCCTTTGGGAAGAATGATAAATTAAGTCAGAAATTCCAGATTCAGTGAGAATGCTCTAAACTTTTAGGTATTAGATGGAAGGTGGGAAGAACTTCATCCTTCATCTGCCCATAGAGACAAGGATGGCTTGGCTTCTCAAAGGTAGGCTTTGAGGAGAGCTGTGCAGGTGACACAGAACACCACTTAGTTTGTAGATACTAAATTGGCCTGATCTGGCAAGGAACTGTGCTGCCCTGCAGAATGGAAGCAGAACTCTTCATATCTAAGCTGTTCCTGTGGCAAAAAAGGAGACACTTTTATTTTGGCATAGGCATCTGATGCAGGAGCTGGAAGTAGGTAAGTGCTTAAATTCTTTCGTGGATCAAGCCTGCATCTATAACTGTGCTGTCCCCAATAATTTCCTCCATTTTCTGGTACAGCCTGAAAAATCCACTGTGATAGGCTGGAATAATGTTGGTTTTGTTGTTTTGTTGTTATTGTAATTGGAAATGCAATGTAAGAGGCGTTTTCTTATCAGCTTAGAATCGAAATTACTGTATGTTGGAAAATCATAACCACTGCATTTTTGTAGGAGTTTATCCTGCGGGTATAGGCAATAAAGAAAAAGGAAAAAAAAAAAATAAAGGGGTAGGAGGAGAAAGAGAGACATTAAGACAAGAATTATGAACCAGAGACTGGCATTCCTTTTATGTCTGAAATTTGAGTTGTAACATTCGTAGGATCGTAGAATCAACTAGTTTGGAAAAGAACTTTAAGATCATCAAGTGCAACCATTACCCCAGGACTGACAAGACCACCACTAAACCATGTCACCGAGGCCTCATCTACACATTTTTTGAACACTTCCAGGGATGGTGATTCCACGACTTCCCTGGGTAACCTGTTCCAATGCCTGATCACCCTCTCTGTGAAAAATTTTTTCCTAATATCCCATCTAAAACTCCCCTGGCACAGCTTGAGGCCATTACCTCTTGTCCTATTGCTTACTTATTGTTACTTGGTAGAAGAGACTGACCCCCACCTCACTACAACCTCCTTTCAGGTAGTTGTAGGTAAGGTCCCCCGTGAGCCTTCTCTTCTCCAGGCTAAACAACCCCAGTTCCCTCAGCTGTTGCTCATAAGACTTGTGCTCCCAACCCTTCACCAGCTTTGCTGCCCTTCCCTGGACGCGCTTCAGCACCTCAATGTCTCCCTTGTAGTGAGGGGTCCAGAACTCAACACAGTATTGCAGGTGCAGCCTCGCCAGTGCTGGGTACAGGGGGATGATCACTTCCTTGGCCCTGCTGGCTACGCTGTTGCTGATACAGGCCTTCTTGGTTGCTGTTGGCCTTCTTGGCTGCCTGGGCACAAGCTGGCTCATCTTCAGCAGCCGTCAAATCAGCACCCTCAGATCGTTTTCTGCTGAGCAGCTTTCCAGCCGCTTTTCCCCAAGCCTGTAGCATTGCATGGGGTTGTTGTGGCCCAAGGGCAGGACGTGGCACTTCGCCTTGTTGAACCTCACACTATTGGCCACAGGCCGATGATCCAGCCTGTCCAGATCCCTCTGCAGAGCCTTTCTATCCTTCAGCAGATCAACACTCCCAGCCAACTTGGTGTTGTCCACAAATTTACTGAGGGTTCACTCGATCCCCTCATTCAAATCATCAATGAAGATATTAAAAAAACACTGGCCCTAACACTGAGCCTTGAGGGACACCATTCGTGACCAGTCACTAACTAGATGTGATACCATTTACCATCACTCTTTGGGCTCAGCCATCCAGCCAGTTTCCAGCCCAGTGAAGAATACACTTATCCAGGCCATGAGCAACCAATTTCTCCAGAAGAACGCTGTGGGAGGCAGTGTCAAATGGTTTACTTAAGTCCAAATAGACAATGTCCACAGCCTTTCCCTCATCAACGAGGCGGGTCACCTTACTATAGAAGGAGATCAGGCTGGTCAAGCAGGACCTATCCTTTATCAACCCGTGCTGACTGGGCCTGATCCCTCTGTTTTCCCGCACGTGCTTTATGATCTTACTCGGGATCGTCTGCTCCATGACCTTCCTCAGCACTGAGGTCAGGCTGACAGGTCTGTAGTTTCCAGGGTCTGCCTTCCTGCTCTTTTTGTACCATAGGTAATGAAAAACACAATATAGAAGGTATTCATGTTGCTGTGTATGGGTAGTCATCTAGACTCTACCATATCCAGGGAAGGGGGCACTTTCAGAGGTCAGATAGGAGTTTGTTGTGATTCTCCTCCCTTTCAGCTTGTCATCTGCAGTCTTACCTACTTCTATGTTGTGTATTTATAGATTTCTCTGTGTATGGCCATGTACCTACTTGTTTACCTTTGTGTAAATGACTCTTTCCTTGATTTTTGAGCATGCTGTCACAGGTAACAATGGGTTGCCTCTTTCAACTCACCATTCTATTTCTAGTAGGATCCAAGAGGACAGTGCATCCACCCTAAGATAGACATGAACAGATATAATAGTTGGCCAGAATTTTGGAGCACATAAGGATTCATAGGAATTTAGGGATGCCAGCTCAAGTCTCTGTGACTCTGTCCCCTTTTCAAATAAAATAGAATATATCTTCATTGATACTCTTGCAATTCTCTTTTGCTCATATAATCTCTTGCTCCCTTGTTTTTCTGTAATCTTTTCCTAGTGCATACTTTGGCCCTGTTGCCTTCCCCTCACTTCCTTTGGAAGAATCAGTGGATTTCATAGTTCATACAGCAGAAGTCTGATCACATGAATGCACATAACTAACAGAAGGCTTTTTTTTCCACTGACTTTATGTTGTTTCTCGTTATGAATGCTTTGCTTCATTGTCTGTTAGTTGAAGAACCCATCTGTTAGAAACTTTCTGGTATGCCTTCTGGTTAAATATTTAAAATATTCTACTGGTAAAGAGAGAGTTTTTAGGAGGAGGTTTTAGCTTCTTAACAGAGATTACAAACTTACATACATGATTTGTTTTATTTTTCTGTAGATTAAAAGCACAAGATTTTCCAGTATAAAGCTGTGTATTAGAGGGTAATACACAAGTAATGCTTCAGTGATGTATTCTTGTTCCTTAGCCCATAGCTGAAGATGTCCAAGTTTGGAGAGTTTGAATTAAATTATTTTTCTTTTCTTGGACTTGTTTCCTGTCTTTTCTCTCCTTTATTCTGAACTAAACACTTCTTTCCGATGGGAAGAAGTATGCAACACAGGACATGAGCATCCAAAGCATTGTTCTAGCTCTTCCACTAACTCAGGAAATGTTTTTGAGCTAGTGACTTAATCTGGTGGGAGGAAGGAGTGAATGCATTATCTGTCAAGAGCAGAAAACTCTTTGTTAGTTATATTCCTCAATAATTTCGTAAAATTTAACTGAGAAGTGCCATTGGCATACTAGTGGTTTTTTTATGAGAAGACCTGAAGCAAGCAGAACTCTTACTTTTCTGTTTTGAAGTTGGGGATAAATTTGTCTTTAAAATCTTATTGCATCCTAGTAAGTGAGATTTGAAATGAAAAAGAGCTCCAAATTTTGACATACTGAGTAGAGAACTGCTTACACTGCAATATTTTTAATAGAGTTTAGTCGACTGGGCCAAACTGAGGAAATTTACACTTTTTTGATGGGACTGGAAAGAGACAGGAGTAGGCTAGAACATACTGACTTGATAGAAAGGGAGTTTTATGGGGTAAGTGGACTCGAGAAAGGCAATGGCAAAGTCAGAGGTGAAAAGGCTAGCATTGTTACAGAGGTTTGAATCTAAGCGCTTTGCTAAATCCTAGAATGCAGTCATTTTGCCAGCCTTCCTGTAAAAAGTTTAAGAAAACCCCCTAATTTCTGGGACTGCTTTTAGGAGGATTATTGCCATTTTAGTCTCAAAGATAGGAATTAGAACACTAAAAAATAAATTTGTTCCCCACTCCCAACTCTGATATATAGGATAATATTTGTTCTAATGAGATATGAAGTTGTTGATAATTTATGCCAATGATGGGTGAAAATAATATTTAAAAAAAAAAAAAAAAGAAAAAAGTCAACTGCATTCATGTATGCAGGAAGAAAATAGAAGAAATTTTTAATATTAATATTATTGTTTTGCTTTCAAGATTTTTTTTTTTAAATGATCTCTGCTTGTTTATTCACTTAAGCATCTGCCAAAGACATAAGGAACCTTTTCTCAGTTACAGAATTATGCTATAGGCAGACTGTGTGGGATACTAACTGCACAAGTTAGTTTCTACAGTAGAGTTCTAGCTCATATTGCTTTCCCAGTTATTTTGAAAAGGTATTTTATCTTTCCAGTGGTATACAGCTGCTTTTGAAATCCAACCTTTCTTGCCAGTCATGGCTCTGCAGATGCTTGAGGATATTTATCCGCTTTCTCAATTCTTTCTGAAACCCAAATAATTGCCTATGACATACTGTTTGTATAAATGTTTGCCTTCGTTAGTAAATTGTGTATCAATGAAAATGAAGGTTTACTGCCCAAATTGACATAAAGGTATTATGTGTGTGCTTTTCTCCTCCACAGCTGTTGAAAAAGAAAGGAACATCCTCATTTCTTCAGAGACTGGAACGAGGGGGCCCAACCACTGTGGCAGTACAGCTCAGGGTTAGTGAAAATCTTCTGGACAGAAATTTACAAAAAAACCCAACCCCAAACTCAAAACATTTTAAAGGCAAAATTAGTCTGTCCAGACTGCAATGGAAGAAATTAAAATTGTATGCTGGAGAAAGCCACTTGCATGGCCAGGTCAAGCCTTTTGAGAAAATGATGTTAAAAGTTAGGAAGAGCCTATGTGTTGAGCAGTTGCCTTTGCTGCACAATAATGATAGAGAACTGATTTTTTTCCCCACAGAAATCACTCACAGATATTATTGGGAAGCTGCAGAACTGCACGCCACATTCTGTTCATTGTATAAAGCCTAATAACTCCAAGTTGCCAGATACTTTTGACAATTTTTATGTGTCTGCTCAACTGCAGTATATTGGTGTTCTAGACATGGTCAAAATCATACGACATGGGTATCCAATACGTCTCTCTTTCACAGACTTCTTGTCAAGGTAAATTCTTTAAGTTTCATAAAACCTTTTCCTTACCTACAGTACAAAGCTTTCTGTCATGTTGTGGTAGTGCTTGTGGTATTGTTTTGCCAATGAGTCTTTCAGACTTTCTTCAGAGAAAAATCGTGTCTGCCAGACAGGGGTATAGGCTTGTATTTTTTAATTGAAAGAATCATGAATTTGTGAAAATATATCTGTAAAGACCATCAGCAGAAAGTATTCAACTTTAAAAATATAACTTCATAAAGTAGTTCTATTTTTATAATTTATACTATTTATATGATTTATAAAATATAAAATATTGCATGTTGTCTCCAGGTTATTAAAAAACAGAAGGAAAAATAGTCTTAATTTTTCAAATTTATCAGTGTATGTGTCATGACTTCAGTATTTGTATTTCATGTGCTAGGATTTGTTTCTGCATGCTGATGAGTTATTAATGCTCATACCACAACTCCATTTTTATTATTGTTATTAGAAATGAATGAAATTTTGAATGAATGTGAAAAAATAAAAGATATATGTCACTGGTTCTGGCTGAGGGCAAAATGTTTTACCCTATCCCCAATTCAGTTTTGGAGTTCTGGCTCACTTACATTCTCAAACGCTTCAGCAAAGAAAGAGTACCATTTTGTCCAAGAGGTGTTCGGTTAGCAGCCTTATGCACTCAACACGTGTTCCTCCTCTCTGCATGTTCTACTCCTTGATTGATATATCGAACAATCATGATCTGGTCTGTGTATTATTTTGCTTCTGAAAAAAAACAGGGGAATATCAGCTGCCTACACACATTTAAACTTTCAGTTGCCTTCTTAGAAAAAGTTGTGTGTATTAAGTTACGGCTCGGACAGAATCGTATTCTCTCTGGCAATAGTGTAAATACTCAAAAAGTGCAGAAGTATAGTAGTTTATAATCCCACATGTTTCAAAAGTAAGCCACCTCTGTCCTACCACAATATTAATCTTGCAGCGTGAATCCAGAAGTGCAGGCTGGTTGAGGAGAAGATAAAGATAATGGGAGATTTGGAAAAGCAGGCTGCTTTCATATTCAGAAGTGGTAGGGACACTCTCTATCTGACCATTTCTATCTTACTGAATTGAACACTTCAAGGGACTATTACATGAGCACAAACCCACAATCTTCTACTGTTAAATCCTTCCAGTTCCTGGCAGGGATTTGGTCCTTGCCATTTAGCTTTTCTCACTGTGATTCCCAGATACAGGTTAGGGGTTAGCACAGGCCTGGTGGGCAGTGCGGAGGGAGCTTCTCAGTTTTGTAAGATAGAAGAGAGCAACCATATGTACAAAGGTCATTTTATTCAATTGGCTTCAGTGTCAGAGAATGGTAGTATGCATGTTCACTCTAACAGTATACACATGAGTCTGGAATGTTTGTTTTTTGGAGAAACTTTTTTTTTAAATATCACTAAAATAATGTTTGAAGATTCAAATATAATTTCAATCTTTTTCCTCCACTCCTGCAAGTATGTTCAAAAGACAAATTTTAACCTAAAAGTCTAGAGGATGTCTGGTGTCTCACAATAAATTTTTTTTTGCAGTAGTGATAGTAAAACAAGACTAGCAACAAAACCCAACAGCAATGTTTAAACGTTTTGGAAGTGTTCTAATTTTGTTACTGTTCATCTTTACCCCTTTTCCTCCACAATAAATTATCTTTATAGGTTCTTTGTAGCTGAGCCCCTGTCTTTTTACCTGTTTGCACCAGGTCCTAATAATTGTATTGTTATACATTAAAAGAATTAAACAGCATTGGGGCTAGGATGCTGTCACTGAAAATGAAGTCCATTTTATAATAAACCCTGTGAATATATGTTGAACCTACTCAGAAGTTGGCAATAATCACTCTGCATACGTCTCTTAACACTAGACTTGTGCACAAAGAGGAACACAGAGCTCTTGACCCAGTAGCACTGAAAGAAAACATCAGTGCGGTAAGGCTTTTTACAGTAGCCATTCCTGTCCCCCAGGCCAAAGCTTATCTTAATTTGAACAGCAGAACATGCCAATTCTTCACTTTATTCACCATGATGAGTTAACCTTCATGTTCACGTTCAATGTATTTGAATAATTATTTTCATTTCAACTAGTGCAAGCATGTGGCTATTTGTTCTGTTATTGGCTGAAAAGTATGAATTTTTTAAGCGGAAATTATAGTATCAGATTGCAGTTTAAAAGTACCATCAATTCTTAATGCAGTAATTATTTTTACCCAATGGACTACAGGTAAGAAAAAGTGAAGAATTATTGTATTCAGAAGTTATGAGCTACCTTTTCAAAAAGTTTTCTGAAAAACTGCCACTCCTACTACGTATCAATGTTGCCTCAGTGACTGGACAGAATGGTTTTGGAAAGTGGATAATTAGTTTTGGCAATGTTCCTATAAACTGGATTTGTTTGTTGGCTGTTCAGCATAGCTCGTCTTTGTCAGATTTCCATATATGCTTATAGACCTGAAGTTGATGGACTTTCTCACCTTTCAATTTTTTATTTCCTTTGGTGTCAAACTGGTATTTCTAGTGTTCTAAAGAGAATTTGTGACCTGTATCCCAGTTTGAATTCCCAAAAGATGGTGAATTTCTACCCTCTTCCACCCTCCCTGCAGTTTTTGTTATCATACAGATAATGTGGTCAGAATAAAATAAAAAAAAAAAAAAATAATGGAAAAACTTTTTTTTTTTTTTTTTTTTTTTTTGCTGGCTGATAGAAAGACAGAATGTTTGAATTAGGGGCCTTTGTGGTGAAGAGATAGAATACCAGAAAACCTGGATATTCCATCAGTAATACAGACAGTACCATTGCTTTCTTAATTGGATGAATTTGAATAAATTTCTATTAATATCTAATTAAGGATTAATATGACTGGTCTCTAACACTTATTTGTAAGTCACATTTGAACTCTTATGGTTGCTAAAAATGACAGCAGCTAAAGAAAGGTCATATTTTGCAAAGAGCACTTCTTCCTGGGCTAGAAAGCTGAATCATTATTTCTTTTGCTGTCCTTTTCGGATTTACTGGTTCTGCTTCTGCATTATCAAAGTAAAAGTTGACAGCTGCTAGGTGAACCCCTCAATCATTAACATTCATTGATCGAAAGAGAAATCTTGTGGAAATTCTGGTTCTTAAGTGGAAGCTGTGACAACTACTGTCAATGAACATATAATAAAAATGGGAATTAATAAGGTCAGATGCTATTAAATGCTGTAAAAACAGGCAGCACCAATATAATTATGAAATTATATATGTGATTTCAATGGATTTGCCAACTCCAGCTGCAGTGTTTCTGCTGAATTTGCCTGCAGTGTTGGCTCAATTTCTAAAGCTCTTTGAGTAGAGAGACAGAAATCAGTTTTTATCTTTAAAATAGAAAGCCTTGAGTAATATGCATTTTATGCTCCTGGGAAGGTTTACCTATGCATTTTGGATTATGTCTTCAGGAGCATTCTCAGTGGGCTAGATTATGAAATTGTAGCTTTGCTTTTAAGTCCAGGCAGTGGCAGAAACAATTTTGTGAAGAGTTCAAAGTTCTCAATTTGCAGCTGAAATTGTACACATAAGTATCCTCAAATATCCTTTTCCTGGAAGAAACAAAACAGTAAAATAATCACAGAATTAGGAAATGTCTGCACATGCCTGTTTCCAGCATTTAGCATTTTGATATTTTATTTAAAATGAGGAAATTCCACTCAAAATACATAAAAAGCACCTTAGTAGGAACTTAGTAATTCGTTATGTTTTTCATATTCAGTGCAGTGGCAAAAAAGTATCAGTGTGTGCTCTATTACCAGTGTAGAACAATAGGGCTCAGAAATGTATTGGAGCACAGACAGAGCCTGGTTGTACAAGCTTAATATCTAGAACCTAATCTCTTTGCATTAGTTAATAAGATAGATCCTGGCTGACTTTCACATCTTTCACTTCACTTGGTGCTCAAGGAAGACATGTAAAAACCATTTGGAATATAAATTTTTAAAAATAATGACAGTAATCAAGGACCCGTCTAGAGTAATGAGGTGAGCTTATATTTCTTGCTCAATGAAGTACAAGAATACAGCTATTCAGGCGTGTTCAGGTAAAATGAGGCAGTAAGATGCTCTGTTTCACTCATTCTGAACAATTTTATTTTGGTACCGTCCTCCTCTACAAACCACATCTCTACATTAGTGTTTTGTAAATTAGATTAGAGATTAAAATTTTCTTTTCTCTTTCTTCTTTAATGTGTTTCACCAACTGTGCTGAACTGTACCAAGCACTTTCCTCTGCCTGCGTTTTAGTTTCCATGTTCAAGGAAGAATTTAGGAACTACTGCTTTAGAGATTAAGGTTCGCGTCACATATGTTTCTTGTGTCTGTGACACTGCTTAGCGATGGAGATGGCAAGGTCCAGTTGCACAGGCCCTGAAATAAGACATCTGCCAGTTTGTGGCAAACCTTCAGGGCTGTTGGACCTCAGGATAACCACTGTGGATTATGTGAACTGATAGGCAAATTTATCCTTGTCCTGGGTTCAGCTATAGCAGTCATTTTTCTCCTTCTTAGTAGCTGGTGCAGTGCTGTGTTTTTTAACTTTCAGCGTGGGAACAATGCTGATAACACCGATGTTTTTAGTTGTTGCTAAAGTAATGTTTACTCTGACCAAGGACTTTCTCAGTCTCATGCTTTGCCAGGGAGGAGGGGAAGCCGGGAGGAAGCAGAGACAGGACACCTGACCCAAACTAGCCAAAGGGGTATTCCATACCATGGCACGTCATGCCCAGTATATAAACCGAGGGGAGTTACCCGGAAGGCCCAGATCACTGCTCAGGTAGGGCTAGGTGTCAGTCGGCGGGTGGTGAGCAATTGTATCCTCTCCCCTTGTTATTTCCCTTATCATTATTATCATTGGTGGTAGCAGTAGTGGTTTTATATTATACCTTAGTTATTGGACTGTTCTTATCTCAACCTGTGGGAGTTACATTCTTCCGATTCTCCTCCCCATCCCTCCAGGAGTGGGGAGAGGAAGAAGGGGGGGAGTGAACGAGTGGCTGCGTGGTTTTGAGTTACCGGCTGGGCTCAAACCACGACAGTCCTTTCACTTAGCTGATGAGAGTTGCAGGACTTTTATGAGGAAAAATGTTGTTCAGAAAGCCCAAAAAATTGTCTGCTAGTGTGCTATTCCTTCTCTTTATTTCTGCATGTTTTGAGGGTTTGTTGGAATTTCATTTCTGTCTCTCAGGTTTCTAGAATGTCTTTTGTGGGTTTCACTTTTTCAACTCAGTCTTGCTGTTTTCCATCATGGAGCTCCCATTCTGCCTTCTGTTGCTGCTCAAGGAACAGCAAAGAAAATTTCATACTGTGAAGGAGAACATGAAGGCTGTATCTAGAAGCATCTCTTATGGTGGTGTTGCAGGAAGAGTCACTAGAGTGTTATGATTCACCATTTCCAATTCTCTTTAAAAATGGCTTAGATGGCATCAATCTAACCTTTACTTTTACCTATGCATATGCAAACATACAGCTCAGTTTATATGTAGCTGTTTGTGCCAACTGCTAAGACAGTTTCAAGTGCAGTTGTGGAAGTACAGTATCAGACCACTTTCTTTTTTCCTTTTTTCTTTTTCTCTTTTTCTTTTTGGTGTTTTTTTGTTTTGTTTTGTTGGGTTTTTTTTTCCTCTCTGTCTTTCGTCTCCTCCTTTTTTCTTCTTGAAAGCAGAGAAATTATAATATTTTGTGATATATCATTTGTGAATTAAAAATGTGCAGCAAAATATTTCAGAGCCTTATGAGCAAGTTAGGTAGGGCATTAGTGAGAATGATGTACTGAGTAGATTGCAAAGTAATAGGTCATCACACTGGCCCTTTTAGGTTTATTGTCTGCTATAGAATAATATCATCAGTCTTCTCATAGAGCACTGCAATTGATACGTGCCACGATAGCTTAAATCCTTGCAAGGAGAGCAAGACATCATCTGACAGGTGTTAAAAAGCAATATTCCATTAAAGTACATCAATGATTTCAATTTATACCAAATGGCAATCTTGCTATTGTGTAGTTTGTTGCTTTAGAGCTAGAGCTGGAAGTGGTGTTTCTGACTGAGAGTAATAATTTTTGTTTGTCTTTCTTTTAGAATGCAAGAAAGGTGAGTAAATAAAGTATTTTGAAGTCGTCAGTTCTAAGGGCATCTTAAAATCAAATTCATAAACATGGTAATGACTAATTTCCTGTGAAAAATGAAGGTCATCCACAAAGTTTTAAACTGTGATTTTTAAAATGACTACATTTTTGCCAGTTTTCTATATTCTTTAAAGAAATGTTATGTGTTTACTCCAGTGGTCAGCTTAGCCCCACACATCTGCTCATTCGTTCCTCCCCAGTGGGGTGGGGAAGAGAACTGGAAGGGCAAAAGTTAGAAAACTGGTGGGTTGAGATAAAGACAGTTTAATGGGGAAAGCAAAAGCTGTATGTGCAAGCAATGAAAAATAAAGAATTAATTCTTTACTTCCCATCAGCAGGCAGGGGTTCAGCCATCTCCAGGAAAGCAGGACTCCTTCATGTGTTTGGAACAATTTACAGCAGTCTCAGAATTATTCTGAATTACTAATCCCTTGTGAAATCTTGCTGGTAGGGCATTGATTATACTGTAGGAGATGACTATGACCCAGACTGCACTGACATGCTGCCTGGCAAGCCACAGCTATTAGAATTGGTGTACATCACCTGGGGAGTTGCCTAGCGTAAGCAGATATTTGGGACTGTCTTAGAGGCTATAGGCCATTTGAAACGTTTTTGTACAATGTAAATGCGTAGTGATAGTATCCGGCCTATTCATGTTACGAACAAACTCTAAATAGTTCTGTGTGTTGCACATACTCTTAAGTGTAGACAGACTGTTCTGGTTTACCCGCTTTGAGGTTGTTTCTTTGTAGCTGTTTGGCTTGCTTTCTCCATTTTTCCCCTTAGGTTTTCTTTAATACTCAAAAGACAAGCAATGTAGTTGAGAGCTTCAGATGCCTATGGTGATTCACCTAATTAGCCTGGACTTCTTATTTTATAGTGTATAGAGAAAAGTGGTCACTTTTAGGTATGATTCGACTGACTTATTTTAGGTTTATCCATTTTTACAGGCATTTCACTTTCTCAGTCTAGCTCCCATCCATGGCAAGGGATAGAATTGGTGGTTTGTAACAAGCTCCAACAAAATCAGAGAAAAACATAGGGGCTTTTAGAATTGAAACACAGGCAGCTTTTGAAGTTATGCCATGGTATCATCAGTTCTCTATCCACAGAATAAGTAGTATTGTACATGAAAAATATCAGTCCTTATGTTACATGTCTAACATTCAACTATGAGAATGATAAGGCTGCTGGTATTTCTGGTTTTTGACTGGAGTTTTCAATGGTAGCTCAGTCATCTAGCTTTAGTATCTATTTAGAAGGCAAAAATAAATAAAGCATTGTTTGCTGGGCATCTTCTGAGTTTTATAATGCAACCCTCATTTGCTAAAGCGATTACAAATGGGTGTAAACTACTGTGTCATTCCACTGAAGTCAGTTGAATTATTCATGTCATGTACTTAAGAGTTCTGCAGGATCGACATGAAAAAGGGTCCCTCGAGCGGGAGAGATGTAATTAGGTAATAAAATAGATACAGGGAAATAAAGGTGGCATGATCAGTTTTAAGTCCAGCAGTTCCTGACTTCCAAATGTTTGGTGTGCAATCTTCCAGCATTACTTATATTGCATTTAGTATAGAATGTATAAAACTTAGTCAGAGGAGCTTCTTTCAGGGAGGTTATTGTTGTGCATGGTACAGAATGTCCTGGCTTTTAGGCTGTTCAAAGAGAATCTCAAGGCATTATTCTCTCTCTGCTACTAAGGTTATACAAGGTATTTTTTGTGCTCTTTTGTCTTCTGCCTTCTTTTTATTATTTTTTTTTTTTCCCCTAGCTATGTTCATTTTATTAGGCAATGATAAATCTATTTGGCACATGCAATCACAATTCTGGTTGAACTGTTTCAGCAGTCCCAGTGGTTTTCTTTATTTTAAGGAAGGATCTGTGATACTTTAATACGTGTATTTCATTTCCAGACTAAAGTGCCACCCTTGGTACCTCTGGGCTGACATTCAGCTTCCACTAGCATTTGACATTTTTTATCCCTCAGGATTAACTAAACATTTATTAAATCACTAAATAACCCTTTTACTATATGATATCCTTAGAATATCTATGCATATTTTACATCTGTGAATGTAAAAGCTTGTGCCGTTTCTAAACATGGAGAAATGTTCCCACAGACTACTAAAATACCTACCACAGTACTGGATTCCATCTAAAAGTCTGGATTATAAAAATAAAGTTACATTTGTGTACAAATAAGAATATTGAAAGTTCTGTGTGCCTACAACAAACAGCTAATAACATTAAGTTATTTCAGAACCTTGGTGTTTCAATCGACATAATTATCAAGTACTTCAGAATTTGCCGACATCATGTAATGACAAAGATAATGGACATAGATTTTTATATGGTAGTAAGAATTTCAGATAAATGCCTGCCATAGAAATAGATCCATTAAAAGGAAATATTATCAATTTCTTATATCTTCACTAATCCTTATACTTTGAAACCCTTTTAAGGAAATGCCTGTTAAAATAATAGACCTCAAATTAATACAAACAGCCTGTCTTTAAAATAAAAATTTTAAAGAAGTGAGTATGCAACACATTAGTTTATGCAAATGGCTCTATGCAGGAACTTTGAATTATCTAATTAAGGTGCAAATTGTCACATGGATAGATTGATTTTACTATATAGCTTTAAAATAATTCCTTTGTATTCATTGATTAATTACATATAACTGTGTGCTTTCAGTACCTAGAAAAATATTAGTTGCTCTTGACTGGGGTTTTATTCTGCTCATAGGACTTGTATAAATGCAGTCCAGCTGCCCCACACTCAAAAGCAATTGTGACCCTCCTGCTGTTTTTTCTTTCTGTGGCTCTGCAGCTGTTGAATTCTTTCTGCTCAGCTCAGACATTCATGCCACTCTTTTTCTCCTTATCCACATCTTTATATGCTTTACAACCATTTAATCTTCAGCAGAAGACTTCCTAAAGCTAGGTTTCCTGGTCAGGCTGAATAATAGTAGGCAGTTAATACTGGTGACATCTGAGAACAAACACAAAATCCTATGCAAGCATGCATGTAAAATCCTTTTATGTATCTTAATCACTGGATCTTTGTGTTTTTTTCTTTTTCTTAGACCAATGTGGCATTAATTTAACATCATCAGTTTTAGTAGAATTACTCTTTCTGTACTCCACAGTAAATGACAGCAGTATTGAGACAGTATGCCAAAGGGCAGCCTTAGCCTATCTTGAAAAATTTTGCTTTTGTACAGTTTGTCTAACCATTATACAGTTCAGAGCCAGGAGAATCCCTCTTACCCAGACTGATATTACTCACAGGGCTCAGAGGGCACAAGGGAAGCTCCCACAGAAGAGAGGTAAAGACGATCTTCCAGAGAAGCTGTTTTGCTTGTATGGTTTAAGAAGGTCCTAAAAGCCTTCCCCATAATCCCAGTACACCTTGTCTGAGATACTAGTGAGCATTGTGGGAAGGATTTTATGTATTTCTATTCCTTTTTGGCAGAGTCAATGTTGCACAGAAAAATAAAAACAAAAACAAGGAAGAAATAAAGCATCGTCTAGGTGGAACATCGAATTCAATCCTATTTCCCCTTAATATAAAATTCTCCATTTTACTATGGTTTTGCTTTCTGCTTCTACAATATGTCTTTCTTGATTTATTTCCAAATGATCTGGGAAGTGCTTTCTGTGCAAACAATGAGCCAATGAAGATGTAGCAACCTCTCCAGGAGACCAAGTGAGAAAGTGTATAAGCCCACTCTGGTGTTTCAACTCAGTAGCACATCACATTTCTGAAAAGGCCTTGTGTATTTTTCAGAAAAAGTCAGAAGTCATTTTGCTTTACACAACCTGTTTGCAGTTATTTTAGGCATTTGATTCCAGGCTTCCAAACGAAAGGACAGGAGCTGGGGCTAAGCACGTCCTTCTCCAAGTACCATTTAAAAGTCTTCTCTTAATTTCACCCCCTGTAACATCACGCCCACCACTGTGCCTGCAAATCTGCAGACAAGCAATCATGACCTTGTCCTGTGCCATTTGAAGGACTACTTTCTATCCTGACCTACTCATTCTGGCCTACTGGTGAGGCCCAGCAGCAAGTATGCTAGAAACCAAGTGCACAATACCATGATAATCACCAAAACTCTTGCCTTCTATTATGATCATAAAGAGATGCATAAGACATCTTCGAATTCCTTGTAGCTTGAGTAGTGAGATGTGGCTCAGACTCGCAGGGCAGGTTTTTCCTCTGTGTTAGGAAAGAGCAAAAATTTCCCCATCTGTTCAATCGCTTTTTGACTCCTGCTCCCAGGCATTCCTTTATTCTGGCCTCTGCTAGAAAAAAGAAAAGGGTACTCTTGGATTTTCTGTAATTTTAGACCTTTTAGTTTTGTGGGAGGACTTTTAATTTTGAGGCCCTGTTTTCACACGGCTGTGTCTGTGCGAAAGGACACTAGCTTTATTTCACACCAGTCTTACATCACTCCTGTGTTATACAGAATCAAATTAGCAAGTTGATAAAGAAAGGTAAATTTGTTCTACAGTCCATATATTCTGTGGACAGGAAAGCATTTAATGCTCTGTGTGCATGTTTGTGGAGTGCCCAAGCATGAAGAGGCAGTTAGCTATGGAGAAGATCTACCTATCAAGAGGTAAATGTAAACATTTACAGAGTTGAGGCAAGTGTTCATGTAATAGGGCTGCTTGTCTGTTTGGTGCTAGCATATTTCTGAGTTAATGTGTCATTTTTGCCAATTTCTTAACTAAATTTATTTTTACATTGCTTTCTTACGATGGAATGGGAATGTCAGCTTTAAGTAAGATGATGCAAAAGTATTGTAATGCAAATCTTTAGCAGATGTTGCGAATTCATTTTTTGTTTGCATAGCTGAATCCACTAATCCCAAGAGCTGAACTATAATTTATATTCTATTTATTATTCTGCTGCCACATTGTTTGAAATGAGGAAGCCCATACTTAATTACATGAAGTATGTGAATAAATATTCTAGGATTAAGAGACACATATCTTTGTTATTTCTTCTCTCCAGAAACTGAAATTCAGATGTCTAGAAAAGATTAAGGGTAGCAAAACCTAATGCAAAAACATGGCATTTAGAAAAGAAAAGAAAAAAAAAAAATCCTTTCAAGGCATTTGTGTGTCACCCATCACAAAGTAGTATCTTTATCTGAGAAATTTATATTACTTTTTGTTCAGTCTAAATTAAAATATCCCAAATGACCACTTCTTATGCAAGGGTATTCTGATCCAGTGGATTTCATAGTCCAGATCCTCCCTCAAAAGTCTGTACCAAGCTCCACATGAGGCCAGTGGCTGACTCACATGCAGGTGACTGTAAAATTTTGTTCTGGAGATTTTATGGATCTTTACCACTTTTGTTTTTTAGTAATTAATTTTTGTCTTTTATCCCAGTTACTTATCGTGTATGTAACTCTGAGGTATTTTCCTTTTTTCATTTATTGATCTGCAGGTCTAGCCATGTAATCCTGTGTTGCCTGATATCAATTAGAATATTAAAAAAACTAACACTGGTATAGTTGGCAGGTACTCTAAAAGTTTTGGTTCATTGCCATAGAATCATAGAATGGTTAGGGTTGGAAAGGACCTTATCATCTAGTTCCAACCCCCCATGTATACTTATTGTTTTGAATCTATCAGGCAAATTGCATTTCATGCTCACCTCTACACCAATCTGAATTATTTCTGTAAGTTTGTATGAAGCAGCCTCAGTGCAAAATGTGTTCTGTATAAAGGTGAATCTTACTGTCTTCTTATATTATATTTCTGTACTCCTATAAAATTCAGTCAGTTTGTCTGCTATATTCTGTTACTTATAATGGCATCTTATTCTTCTCCACATCCAACAATTTATTGTCTCCAAAATTTTGAATACTTGCTTTGGTTGTTAATATTTATGCTGTATAATGAGATATTTATGTAATATATATTGTACAGAGATTGGCAGAATCACTTTTCATTTCTTTCCTTGGAAACTATAATAACCTATTTCCCCTTTTCTAATTATATGGAATTTCTCATGTTCCTTGTATTTCAAAAGTAATAACATTATTCCTTCAAGAAAAAAAGAAAAAGGAATATAACACAGGGAAGTGAAATGCTTATGTATCCGTTATATACACCTAGCATTAATCAAAATTCCATCTTGTTCTTTGCTGCTGACTGCTTTTATAAGGTTTCTATTACTTGAAAAATTTCCAGGCATCCTTATTCTTTTTTTTTTTTTTTTTAAGTAAGTTTCTGTCTTCTGTACCTTCTGTAGATAGGTCCTCTAGATATTTCAGCTCTCACTCGATAGATATTTCAAATACAAACTATGCCTAACCCACTCTCCCCATCCTCCCCAAATCCAAACAAGCAAAACTAAAAATCCTGAGTTATGAGCACATAGTGACAAGTTCTGCAAACAAAGTCCATCTCCTTCACATACTTTACAGACATAATAACACATCAATCTGTTACTGGTTGTCAAAGGAAGAAAAGAGGAAGTTTAGAAAGAGAAAAAAAAGAATTTAGCAAGACAACACAACCTGGTTTTACTCCTCTGTGATGTCAATTTTTACATTTCTTCTAGCAGAAATTCAGGATACAAGTTAATTTTGATTGCTGCCTTTTATTCACTACCTTTTGAATAGATCTTACTAAATCATGCCATTTTACCTTGGCAAACAGAATACATTGTAGTAAACAAAGGAAAGAGAAACTGCAACATAATGAATTACACTGGCAGGACTGATTATTTTTCCTTTCATAAGTTGTGTTTAGATATTTAAAACTGAAAACTATGTTACTTGGTACTCCTATAAAGCAGTTACATGCCAGCCGTATGTGCTTTTTATGTTTTAAATAGCAAGACAAAGTCTTGGAAAGGAGTTGCTTTCAGGAAAGATTTGAGTTCTGGTGTTAGAAGCTGTCCTCTCACATTGGATTGCAAGTCAGTAGCTACCTCTGACTTTGTCATTTTTGGTCTTTCTTAGCTAGGCAATAGAGAGACCTGAGAAAAAGAATAGCAGAAAACAAACAAACAAATGGAAAAAACAGTTCTGAGGCTTCAGTTCCATCTGTGTGGTTTGTTTAAGCCGTTGATTTGGAGCTGCTTGTTTTCATGCCCTTTGTGCTTGCCCTGTTCTTTCCATCAGTATCTTCTTTACATGTTCATGTGCTATTGAAATGGAGTGCATGGTATTTATTCCAATGCTTAAAGATTTACTGTGCATACAGAACTAGGAGTACAGCCCTGCAGCCTATTTGTGCACACTCTGTGTAAATCAAATAGCGTGCTGAGTCTTAGAATATTACTGTGGGTTACTGTGCCATAACCTGAGCTGGAGAATATTCTGTCTCAGGAAAAACAGCCTGCTGGATCTTGTCAGCTGCACACTTAGGGAAGTGAGGGAGAAAAAGATCAGATAACATCCTTATCTGTGAAGACTCAAGAGAACTGAGTTTTCCATATTCACAACCTACCTGAAGGTATTGGCAGCAGTATCTAGTCCAAACAAACAAAAAATCTCCCTGATAAAGAGCATCATTCAGAAGCAAAGGAAGAGAGGTCAGAGCACTGCTGCTGCAACATCAGATGATCCTGGCCAGTCTGTACATGTTCACAGTACTAGCCTGTCTAGACAAAAGGTTTTTCTTTTGCTTAGGTGTGTAAAAATGACAAGTTAGGACAACGAGGGTGCTAAGGACAAAGCTTGGGAAAATGGAGTTTCTCTCACACTGATTTCCTGTGGAGGGGCAGTGGGGAGAGCCTCCCCGATGGTAGTGTCTCAGCTTGTAACTGGAAGAAGTCTTGCATTTGTTTCCTAATCAACACTGCATTAGTCTTGACATGGTGGTGGAGGAGTGTTAATTCAATTTAATTCTTTAAATCTCCCTGGTTTGTATTTTGATTTGGAAGCCTTAGTGAATGAGTTGCTCTGGCTATGCCATGAAATATTGCTTTTTATCAGCTACTTGACACAGCTAGGAGAGAGTTTCACTTTGTCTAACATTACATGTCTATTCTAGAGCCAAGAGCACAGACTGTCTTTATACTCAGTGGAAAGAAATGGAGGTCTTACAGTGCACAATTCATCTGACCTATTTTACGCATCAATATTACAGTAGGGTGTATGACACCTGAATAGTGTCTTCTACTACCTTTTAAGAAAGTCTAGACAACGAACTCATCAATCCAAGTTTAGCTGCAGTGTATTTCACCTGAAGACTTTTTAACAAGGTAGCACTTACTGTGCTGGCTGGCTTCCTCAGAATCCTCTCCAAAGCCTTACAAATACACTGCATTATTTACTTGAGGCAAAATGTGTGACCTGTCAGTGAGAAGCCTGGTGTTTAATTGAGTTTGTTCATTGATTTCAGAGGGAACTAAGGTTGCAGTGGTAGAGGAAGAATTCTCTGATAAAGAAAAGTTTCAGAGTCTCCAGATTGCATTTCCCCAGAAGCAAGCCCTGTTGTTTGCAAGTAACTGAAGTTTACCTATACAAGCCTGCACCATAATTTCAGCATTTTTATAACTGTTTTCTGTGATACAGTAAATTTGAAAAATAGTAAGCTCTTTTTCTATTCTTGAGACCATGAAAGGGTTAAATTTAAGAGGACATTAAATTATTGTGTCTACATGGTAACACATACTCAGTTCACAGTAGAAGGGATCTAATACACTAAAGATACGTCATTTTTCATTTTTATAATAATGTCTCACTTATAAGATTTTATTTCTTTCTTTATATGTTAGTTTATTGTCAATTTTGGTTTGCTTTCTTTTTAACATTATTTTTTACTGAAGGTAATTGCAAGTTTAAAATACAAAAAAATTTTAAGCCAAAGCTGTACTGTGTGGTTATCTCCCCAAAAGGAAAAAATACTGAAGAAACTTTAAATATTTTGTCTCATTTAAAATCAAGTACAAGAAAGATCAAAGAAGCTTATAAATCAAATAAACTTATGATTAGACCACCACTTTTGTCCAGAACATATTGGAGCTGCCACCAACAGGTGTGGTCTGCTCATTCCCACTTATCCATTCCTATTATTTCCCTGGTGTTAATGCTGGTATTTGCACATGTGGGCAAAGAATCAAATCAGGGAACCATTCTGGCTGAAAAATGGCTACAAATTTTGTGTTAATTTTGTTTAAGCAGCCTTATACAAGATAAAAGTGATTGATCTGAGATAGCAGATAATGACACCAGGCTTAAAGGTACCTTTTCATCCTAGGTTCTTAGATAGCCAGTATATTTCGATGAGATAAATAGGAGAAATAAGGAAGTTCTGTTAGTCCCTCTGTTAGTTACTCTGCAGATGAGTAAGTCAGCCAGAGAAGTAGACCTAAAGATGAGTTTCCTCTCAGCCACTCAGAATGCAACAAGCATCCAGCCTGGACTTCTATCTATGGTCAGCAGAGAAAAGCACCTCCAGAGGGCAATCTCTTCTCATTTTAACAGAAGTATCTAGGATGCATAGAACAAGTCACGCTGTGAAAATACCTATCTTCACAGACTTGTCTTTAGAACAAAATGACTAACTCAGGCTAGGAGTGTAGCTTTTCAGTGCCTGACATAGGGAAAGGTAGATCATCTTCCAAATTACTTGCTATGTTCACAGAGGAAGTTTGTGGCAGAATTAAATTTCCAGAGCTAGCTCTTTTCCTGCTACTACACCATTAGCTCTTCTTTCTTTTCTAAGATAGAGCTTGCTTTAATGGATAAGAGAGAATTGTGAACTCTGATTAGACTTCCAAGATTATATGGTAGAATTTCAGAGACTTTTAAAGCTGGGAGAAAATGGTGGATCATTTTTGTCTGGCTTCCTGTATAATACAGATTGTAAAGAATAGTTATCCTTGAGTCCTGTGATTTGCATGGATCTAAAGTAAATCTGATCCAAACTTAGAATTTGACCTTTTAAATTTTAATTTGGCTCTCTTTCAGGAATGAAACATGTTTCTTCGGGTTTCTGCTGTGAGCGAGTTTCAGGCTGACCACTTTCTCAGTTACTTCTTCATGCATTGTGAGTCAGCGCTGAATCATCTTTGTTTCAGTCAGCAATTGCTAAGCTTTCCAGCAGTTGTCTCTCTAACACCTCTGATTCTACATGATTTCTAAGAAAATTCAGTTGATACAGGCATGGAAAGAAGGTGGCCCCAGCCTTAATAACAGTCTATAAAACAAATGTCTTCGTGACCATACATCTATTTGAACAATTGGGAAAGTAGGATCCACAGTTTTCTATTGCTAATGCGGAGTGTTAGACTAACTAAAAGGATCTCTGGTGGAATTTTGGTGTCTTCAAACCAGCATTTCTACAAACAATTCCTGGGCACAATTTGGGAATTAGGACAGGATAGTGACCAGGCCCAGTGACCAAGCCCAGCAGCTTAGTTGTGGCTACACTCTCTTGGAAGGTGGCAGAGTTTAATAGAACACAGCAGAATATTTAATAAATACACAGGCTGGGGTTTTGCCAGATGCCAGAGAAATAATCCCTCTCGCATTTTGTTTACTAGTGTAGATGTAGCCATGGAATCCTCAGCAGGACTGCTACAAGACCGGAGAACATTTCCAGGCTGCAGGAGCTGAGATTTCCAAAGGTCTGTGCAGCTCCAGAAAACTAGAAGTCTAGGCTAAATCTGGTCTTGGAGCACTTTGCCTGAAGATGTTGCTTCAGAGTTGCTACAGCTTCAGGGACCATTGATGTCCCTGGAGTCATTCCAGCCCTGCAGCTTTGCCTGCCATCGTCTGTGTGAGTGGTCCCATGACAGCAGAGTTTTGGGCTGCCCCAGAGCTATAGGTGAATTCAGCTGTAAAGGAGCTAAATAAATAAGATGTCAGGAAATACAGTTAGCATGCAAACTTCAAAACTTACACCTGTTTCATTGGGAGCTTAATCAAAAGTGACACATTTGCAAAATCTATCCTTTCAAAAACTGGCTTTTTATAATGGAAAAGCATTCCAGCTCATTACGTGCAGTCAGATCTAGACTGAGGAATACCTTCGGGAAAGTGTAGTAATAATATGAATCATCAAGATGTATAAAATCTATCAGTTTCTTTAGTAATATGTTGTTGTTAAGTCCACAGTTAAAATTTGAATTTTATACTGTATTTGACTTTGTATGACTGAAGTTTCTTACATTAGTTCTTTTATCTCATACATCAAAGAGCCCTTTAATATCCAGCATTTTGTCACTGAAGGTACTCCATGCTGTAATCAACTCTTCTCTTGATCTTCTTTCCAACAGCATAAACTGATCAAGTTCCTTAAAGTTTCTTTGCTATAAGACTTTCAGTTTGAAATTAAGAAAAAAATTATTTCAGACTGATGGAAAACATCAATGTCACTTTCTTATGAATTACTTCTTACAAGGCATATGTCATATGACGCATACTGAAAAAATATTTTCCTCATTCCAGTGACTCAGTTTAGTACCAATGAAATCAGTTGGTGAAGCTTTGCATTCCTTCTGCACTGATTTGCAGTGAGGCATCCAAAGAACCAACAGGAAGCAAATATGGGTTTTAGGCATCACTTGTCCAATACTGTTATTAACCAAGGTCATGTCTAATAATATACAAGATTTAAAGCGATTGGCCTTCTTGTTTAATGCACCCTTAGCAGAATCCTAAGTTTCCGGTTCAGATACCAAAGATTTGAGAGTCGAAGGAAAACTGACAATTTCTGCAAAGAAGTCAATCAGGCAACATTAGAGTAACTCTACTTCTGCTGATTTTTCTAGGTATAAAGATTTGGCTGATACAGAAGCAGGAGAGAAGAAGAAGTTGTCTGCCAAGGAGAGATGTCGTCTTGTTCTTCAGCAGTGTAAATTACAAGGCTGGCAGGTTTGTGATCTACAAAGCAATTAAAATATCATTCTTTAAACAAGCTAGCTGAGTCATTTCCATTGTGGCAAGCCACCAGATCCTTTGCACAGCAGCATATTCTTTTGACATTTAATATATGCTTTGGGATAGAATCAAACTGATTTTCTGAGTTTTCTAGCATATGAGTAGCTGTGATCATTGTGTCAAAAAATTAGTGTATTCTTGTGGGAAGGAAAAGATTTCAATTAAGGGTGTACATTGTGTAAATTAGCAGCCAGGCTTTTAGAGGTATCTGCTGTATGTGTTAGTGATTGAATGGTTTCTGACTTACAAAAAAGCCCCTGCACCTTTTCTTTATGTAAAATCCTATACTAAATGCTGTACTGTCATAAACAACTACTTAGGACTTCCCAACTCATCAGTGCCTTTGTAGGCACTAGCATGCTGATCCAGAGATAGACCAGAGTACCTAGGGTTATCTGGTTTTGGTAGCTTTGTAATTGAGCAGGAATTATTTCTTTAACGTATGCAATTTCTAAAGAAAATAATGATTTTTTTGCACACTATATAAGCTATTGTACAGAAGGGAAGCTTTTTGATGTGTAGAGCATTCTCCCAAGCAGTGTGAGCTTCAGCAGCACTTTTCCTAGCCTAGGAGGACTGAAATCTATACAAGAGGAGCATTCAGACCAATTTCAGAGGCAAGTATGAAGTTTAGGGACTGGGCAGTGGTTAGGGCTCTCCTATAGGCTTCTTTGGGAATGTTAAAGGACAGGGTTAACACAGGTCTTCTAATTCAAGTATGACCTCTAAGCATTTAGATGACCAGGAAAAGTTTCTGCAACTGTTTATGAAGGACAAGGACTATATTGGACTTTGTGCTATGGGTGTTTCTCAGTGGCCCACATTCCTTAGTTATAACAGGAAAATAGGTAGGTCCCGTGCTAGGCTGGGAGCACACATGCGTGATCACCTGCAGTTGGACACATAAGAAGATTTTCCTTTGGTCAAACTTTAAGTCTTCTTTGAGTCACTAAAGGAAGTAGTGAGCATGTATAGCCCCACTCCCTCAATAGCAAAGAACAAAAGGATGGACCCTGAAAAAGATAGCAATATAAAAATAGACTTGCTTTCCTTACCCAGGTTTCTTAAGTCATTTCTGGGATATATTCTGCATCCTTGCCACAAGGTTCTCTGTAAAAATCATCATTAATATCTATAAGCTGTACTTTTGCTACAAGTACCTGAAACTGAAAATACCACTAAGCTTTAGAAGTTGTGAGGGGCTAAAAGCTTGGCATTGGGCAAAAGCTGTGTAACAGTAATTGCATATTGTGCTTCAGTCACAAAACGCAGAGCAGGATGCCTGTGTAGTTTATTTCCCCAGGAGCTGGTAACAGCGTTACAGCATGAAAACAAAAAAGCAATTGGCCGTCAGTGAAAGCCTACAGCTCAAGACTAGTGATTCTGTAGTGACTGGAGTTTGAAAACAAGCCTGAAACCTTGAAAGACAAAAAATGTAAAAAGGAAATTGCAAACCAGAATCCCTCCATCATGCAGAGGACTGAAGCTTGTGGTCTCAACCAAATTTGAGAGGTCTTGTCTCCAGCATGTCATTAACATCAGGAGAAGCCAGGTGTGCAAAACTACAGCAGTGCATAACGCACTGGTCTTCAAAACAAAAACAAACAAAACTCCTAAGAGACACTGGTAAGTTAAATGGAATAGGAAGGTTTGGGGGTGACAGTTATACCATTGTCACACAGTGAATAAGAAGCACATGGCAACTGGCTAAGCTGAAAGGAGCAAGGTCTGAAAAAATGAGTGACCTCCTCTTTAGACCTTTTTCAAGCCACAGAGAGCTATGACAAACAGTTGGAAAGATGATAATCATGGAAGAAAAATCTAGGAGAAAATTCACTCTAGGTCCAATTTCTTGAAGACAAATGCCCAGTGAATACAAGCTTGACATCGACACGTTTTGTATAGGTGATACAAACCCCTATATACAGCTATCAGCAATATGACTAATGTCTGTGTCACATAATCGCTTTCTCTCAATTATCTTTTTGATTTATTTGACTAATCACGAAAGTTGAACTTTAACAATCTAAATGAGGAAGCTTATACAATCTGCAGTTGTCAGGAGTGCCCTCCCCAATACTTTTACAGCAGAGGACTGCGAAAAAGAAAAAAAAAAAAACAAAAGAAAAAAAGTTAAAAGTGAGAAGGAGGGGGAAGAAAGGAAAAAAGGAATTAGGAACACAAGATGATGTCAGCTAGTGAAGCCAGAGGAAAGGAGTCATCTGTAGTGCATCACTAAAATCATTCAAGAAGTAGGGGGTTACACATATAACCAGTTTATTCAGCCACTGTTGCCAGCAGTAACTACTTCAAATGAGTCACTCCTGGAACTGAATATCTATTTGATGCAGGGGTTCATGAATAAGTCAAAAAATGTCTTCCCAACACTGTTACCTGCACTTACCTGAAGAGCTCTTTCAAACTCGAGTAGATAAATTGACAAAAAAAAATAGAGCAAAAATAGCCTCATCAAAGATGATGAAGTTTAGGAGAAAGCAAGACACATCTGAAATCAACCTCCTGCTTATATGTCATCATCAGAGGATGAGGTTGCCAATAAACGCCCCAGCAGAGAGGGAAAATGAAAGATGTGGACTTTACAGCTGAGTGAATCTGGATGATACTTTATTTAACTTCCTTCTGATAATGTACCCCACCATCCCATTTTGTGAAAGGTGATATTAACTTGGGGGAGGGGAAAGTAAATCTATGTTCTGAAGTGAGAGCACAAAAGCGAGTTAAAAAAATTGTTTCTTTGTATTTGTTTCCTGCTTGACAATTTATCTTTTCCTTCTCACGTAAGTTGTGTTTGGAGAGTGTTTTATTAACCAATAAAACAACAAACCCCAGAGCCTACTTACAGGACAAATTTTTTTTTCTCTTGTAAACACTGCAGTCTGCTTAGAAATGGAAAACAAGTGCAGAAGATCCAATACCAGAATCCAATTTTGGTTTATTTTCTACCGTTTAGTAGAGCACAAGATCAAACACTATCAGCTAGCCAATGTCTGGTGGTTGATTCAGCAGCTTCTGTGTGAGAAGAAAGTATTTATTAGGGAAGCGTTGATAGGTTTATGAAATGTTGCTGTTCCTTGGGTAAGCTGAACTGGAGATAACTAAACTAGGACAATAAAAAAGCTGTTTCATTGAAGCTGGCACACCATGAAGTTTCAGTCATGCACTTAGCTTAACTCCTGAAATTATGATAGCACAGAGCTACTAATGAAAGGCAATTTTTGCATCCCGACTGTGTGCAGCCTAGATAAGGTGTTCTTTCAGCTTAAATACATACTTGATCATGACAAGTTTAGCTACTTGCTCTGAATTTTAAGCACACCTGCTGTAAGAGAAAATCAGATTTCTAAATCGAAACAAACCATTCCAACTCCACACAGAGTGAACATAGTAGACCTTCTTAACCCCTGGAGAAGTCAGTGAGAGTTTTGCTATTAATGTTAGAAGGAACAATATGCAGTAACTTTAGAGTCAAACTGAGTGGAAGCACTGGCTGCTCCATGTAAAGCAGAAGAATGTCCTGCTCTCCAGAACATCTGAAGGCCTTTACATTAGGAAACCCACATTTTCAGTGCTGTGTTCATTTATTGTCGTGCAGTGATGTGTTAGCTAAGCAAAGCCTCCAATCCCAATAGCATGACTAGCTTGCAAACATTATCACGCTTTGGGAGAAGTACAGGGCACAAACAGTCCTTGGCTCTTTTTACTGACATAAGGAAACTTTCATTTGTTTGCATTATCATTCCTCACACTGTTAAGCTTGCAAATACAAATTCAATAAAGGAGAGTTAGCTCATAGCTTACTGAGCTTTCTCATCAAAACTTGGAGCTTTACATTTTGTTTAGCTAAGGTCAGTGGTCTGCAATTAACCCTTCTCAGTTACTTCAGATGGAGCTTGCTGAAATGCAAACAACTTGTATTATACCAGAAGTAAAACCAAACATCGGTTTAATTTGCTCTTGCTATATAGTGCAGCTGTTAAATACAAGCACTGCAAAGACCAGACTTCACTAAAAGTGAATCTTTCAGCCTTTAACTGCTAGATATGCTTGTCTGGTTAAAAGATAGCAGTCCTTAAAAATGTCTAATAAAAGCTTTGTCTTAGTTTATCTTTCCAGTTTTCAGCCTGCTTCTTCAAATCCACAATGGTTCCTTCTTATCAGTAGCCTTGAATTCTGAGCACAAAAGATCATTCATTTTGGAAAGAGTAAGTTTAAATGGGATGATCCAAAGACTCATCAGGTATGAAATAAGCGGTACAGGCAAGTCAGTCAGAATGTTTTTATGAAGTTCCAAAGCAGCGTCAGGTGGTTGCATGACATAGATACTACGTTAGTGTCAGTTCGCATTTGTACAACTACACACACTGCTAAAGTTGTTTCAGGAGCCTGCAGTGTTTCTGGAGAAGTGTTCCTTGCCAGTGCGGAGCTGTATTATTAAACTTCCACTCAAAATGTTAAAGCAGAGAATAAGCCCTCAGTGAAGAGAAATCCCAGAAGTCCATCTACAGATTTTAAATTCTTCTAGCACTTCTAAAACTGGAGAAGGAAAATAAAGTCTGATCCACAGTTCTTACCAGTCACAAAGAGAACCAGATTTCATATACTGATCTACAGGTGTTTCATTTTTTGGATTTGATACAGCTGGTTTTAAGTATTCTTTTTATTTCAATATATAAATATGCAATATTAGCATGCCAGAGTTCTTTTGGGGAAAACTATATTTATGATTAAATAGGAGAGTATAGAACATAAGTGGAATATGATTAAATCAGAGAAATGAGCAGAAGTATATGAAATCAAACATGTGTAAATTATGTGCTTAGTTCAGAGAGACTTTTATTTTTAAAAAAGAACTGTTTATTTTGGCTTGAAATGAAAGTGGTCATACTATATTGAAATACGAATTGCTTTGTACATGGTATGATAAAGTACTAATGTACTTTATAAGCAATGTAATATATAAAGGATTCTTAACTTTTTTTCCCTCAAGTAGGAAAACTTTGAGTGCTCATAAATTGTATACCAGTTTATTCATTTGTCATTTAGCAATTTTAACTGTGCTGGAAGTCAATGTCCTTTTTGTTTTGAATATCTTATTTGAAGAGTCAATTTTCTTTTAGGACATTTTAAAATTATGAAGGTCACATTTAACAGAAAAAAAAAAGAAAAAAAAAAAAAAAATCCCAGGAGGAGTTTCCAGGCTAATGGGCAGTGATCAAAACACCACTGTCTGTATTTCCCTCATACTTTGGATTATGTCAGCAAACTTACGTTGTCCCATTATATCTTTGTCCCATTATATCATCCCATTATATTTTGGAAATAATTTTCCAGTATCAGAAATCACCAGAGAGTGAGTTTAGACCTCGCCAGTACTGCCAAAAGGCTGGCCTGGGCCAGCCACCACTTGCAATGTTTTTCAGCAACTATTTTGTGCCACACAGTCCAAGTCCATCCTACTCTCTTGGGCAGATAATGGGATGGATGGTTCACTTTCACCTCAGAATGCTCACAAGCTCTCAGTCTTTAAAAACAGAGCTCTATTTTTGGTTCCTATCTTTTTTCCCCATATGGAATATATTCATCCCTTTCTCCATCCACCTTTCAGGGCTTGCTTATGATTACTAGTCTTGCAAACTCTTCATTTTCATTCTGATATCTTTTGCATGCAGATCTCTCAAATCTGCATTCCATCTCTCTCCTTTCCCTCTTCTCCCCTTTATATCTCTTGACACTTTTCTGTTGTTTTCTTCTCTTTTTTTCTTTCCTAGATACTTTGCTTATTATTTGGTCTCAGTGTTCATCTCTTGTCTGGGTTTAGTTTCCCAGTTTCCTAACCTCAGGGTTTATTTTCTTTGTCATTGCTGTCCTTGGTTTCTCAGTTCACACAGACAGATACTTTCATATTGTTTCTTCTGGTGCTGTGTGTATTTCTAGAATTTTGAAAGACTAGAATAATAGGTCCAGTAAGTACAGAGATCCCATAAGATATAACTGGGGTAGGGTTTCCTCCACTGAGTATTTCTTACATGGATTTTATATCTCCTGATCACTGCCTTTCCTCTAAGACAGTCCTTGTTGTTGCCTCACAGGTGAAAAGAGCCGTGAGGCTCATGCAACTTTTGGAAAATGAATGGCCGTTTTCCCGCCCTTTCCCAGAAGTGTGAATGGCAGTTTTTCTCCCTAAAGTCCAATGCCTGACAAGCACTTACATAAATCCTTAATGCCATTTGTGTGAATACTGGACTACTCAGATACGTTTTATTGAGGCTATGTACAATCTATACTAAACTGTAGGTTTATTCAGCATGTACCATCGTGCAAGGTCACTAGTTTGCCAGAGAGAGACAAAAGAGGACTCTTACAATGTGTGCAAAAAAGCTAACAAATAAAGCAGAGGGAGCAAGCTTTTAAAAATAACATTTCAGTCCTTGTAAAAGATCATACCCTGTAAACGTGTTTGTCGTTATAATATTCTTGCAGACATGTACACTGCAAAAAGACACATTTTACAATAGTTTTAAGGCTTTTTTCTACATTTCATTAATGCACTGTGAAAATGTGTGTCATTGTGTAAAATATCATTAGATTATAGTTCTCTGTCTTTTGTAGGTAGCTATTTTGAAAGTACTGCCAGAAACACACAGCACTCCCACAAATTGCCTTTTTTAAACTAAAGAACAGCTTTACAGATTCCCTTGACACCTATTAAGTATGAGCTAATACTGCCTCCATGCCACCTACACACCATCTCAGCATCCATTCCATAGTTTTGAATGTCTGTACTTCTACATCCTACACCTTTTCTATAAAATTAAAAAAAAAAAAAAAAAGGAAAAAAAAGGAAAAAAAAAAAAAGGAAGAAAGAGAAAGAACAGCTCCCTCCCATCCTTTCTCTTTCCTCTCAGGAAGAAAAAAGGAGGCCTGTAGCAATAATTGAAGCTTTGGTAGACATCAATGACAATTTTACTTAATCTTTAAAAAATGTGTCATTTTGAAAAATAACATTTAAAACCCCAATGCTTTTCTAATTAAAATAAGTGTGACTGTAATTCACAGATGGTTTACTTTTACAGGAGTCTGAATGACATTAAAATTTCAAACTCAGATGAGAGCACTTTGTAGTCCAGAAAGTATTGAAAAGTGAGTGCTTTAGTGGAAGAACATTTTAACCTTTTTTTCCCCTAGGCAAGCAGGAAATGTCTTGTGATTAGAGAAAAGACTAGAATGAAGACAGGTGGCAGCCTCAAAAATTGTTTTGATATCTGACATATGAAATTCCAACATTTTTCAGCATTATTGCTTTTGCTGAAGACCAAAACTGTACAGAGGGCAGTGAGACTAGCTTGTACTTGGTCAGCTTTAGAGGGTATCAGATTTAGTCCAAAGACTGAGCAACACAGATCTCTAGCCATACTAACATAATCAAATGGGTTATAGCAGTTTCTATTGAGAGCTCTGTTCTCAATAAACCTGGCATATGATGTAAAATCTATAAATAGCTTTTATCTGAAAGTAAAAATGAATTTGTATTGACATTTTGTATTCCTTCATTCACTTAAAAATTGTAGCAGGCTTCTACTAATGAAGTTCATAGCATAAGCAATGTCACAATAACTTCATTTATATTGTTCCTAGGGTGCAGGACAGGAGGAAAGAGCACTAATGCTTTGTGTGTCCCCTAGCCAGCTTTGTGATTCTATTGTGCCAGACACTTGTAGCTTAACTAACCATAAGCTTAAGTAATTGTCTTGACTGTGATTTTGTGACCGTACACTGCAAAATAAATTGCAACTTAATGTTTAATTAAACTATACATTTGCAATATAGCCTAAATGTGACCAGTGTGTTAATTATGAGACTAATCAAGAATGGGGTTGTTTATATTGCCATGGGCACTGCTAATAATCAGGGCTTTTTTAATATTTCAAAATAGAACTTTTCATCCCCTTTTCTACTGTCAGAGTACCATAATATTGCCCTAGTAGAGAGGAATGTTTTAGAGACTTCCAATGAGGAAGTAGGGGAAGAAACAAGCAGTTTGAGGAATGGAGGGAAAGAGGCAGAAATGAGGACAAAATGGGTGATTTGGCATAGTCCTGAGACAGAGGAGAGAGAGGGAGCTTCAAAGTGATGTGGAGGGTTTGTGGAAAGGAAAAGCGGAGTGTAAAGAGAAAATGTGAACAGAGTAGAAGATTTTTTTAAGTATTTGTATCTAGGCTATGGCTGCCTGAGAGCTACTCAGATGCAAATCATAATTACATGATAATTTAATTACAGTTAACCATATGAATAATAATTCAGTTATTCTTATAGAAGAATTCTGGATTTAAGATGATGTAAGCAAGAAATGGAGGGTTTAGTAGGCAAAGCCAGTAGTAAGGGAAGTTCAAAATGTGTTTTGACAAGATGGATGAAAAAAATAGTTGTTTGATGAGCAGTTATTGCAGAGTTTTCAGGGTTTAGTGACAGAGTATATCTGCTAGGAGGAGTCAAGGTTGAGTTGTGGTGTCCTGGAAAAAAAGCTGAAGGCATGAAAATAGAATACTTGTTGGGAAGAGAGGAGAAAATTGACACAATTTGCTGGGAAAACATGAAAAGTTTGCTTGTTCATGATACAGGATTAGATGCCTAAAAGAGAATCAAATTTAAACTGTAGAAGAAAGTGGTTGACCTCTTTTTCTTAAAACATTTGAAATAAAAAGATTCCTAAAGAAATTTAGCAAGCTCTGGGAAAGAAGCAGACTACAGAATAGATAATGAATGAAGAAGGAAGTCAGAGTGCTAAGACAACCAGGCAAAAAGGGAATTTTGAAAGCACAGCAAGAAAAGTGAAAACTGTTGTTGAAAGTCACTGGTCAAGAAAATGAGGATGAATGTATATTCATAAGAGCAAAGTATAAAAGCACAATGAGATCTCAGTAAGATTGCCTCAGATGAATGTGAAGTTAAAAATTGGAAGACATCACTCAAGATAATCTATTAAGTAAATATAAAGATATCATTTTACCAGGGTAACTACCATCATAGAAACAGGATCCAGGAAAAGGTAATATTGTTCTGGAAAAATAACTCAAATTTGTTGAAGGATTATTCCAGAATAGATGATCTGAATAGAGAAGATACTCTGGAATAGCTAAGTTATACTAGTGTTTCTGTAGCTACACAGTTTTCTAAAATAGCTGTTCCCACCATGCAAAAAAGCCTATTCCCTATTTATGAGTTTCTACAATGGCAAGAAAAGTAAAATGTGTTTTTTATCACCTTCACACACTTTGCAATAACACAAAAAGGCCTATTTTATTGGGGGAAAAAAGATATGGAAAAAAATTTAGAAAGCATTCTAATCTTGCCATTTCAGTGCGTCTGATTTTTAACTAAAAGACTAACAGTTGCACCATCATTGTCTGTCAGCTCAAACTTCAGAATTAGACTTTTCAAAACATTTGATTTAAAATAGTTTCTCTCTAGAGTACAGTGAAAGGGAACAAAGGGACAACAATGTGCCCCAGTCATTTCTGAATGTTGTTAATGGAGTTTAGAGGTGGTGTATGTGTTCTGGCTTTCTGTAGTTCATCGCTACCAGTGATGTACATGTGACAGTAGTGTTTGGATTAAAAACAGTTAGTTGAAAAGGTGTACAAGTATCTCTGCCAATACCGGTCTTCCAGATCTATACTAAAAATACAACAGTGGAGCAGAATGGTGCAATAAGAGAACAAGCTTGTGAGCTGTAGACAAACAAGAGTTGGAACCAATTTCTGTAATTTTAGCTAGACTTGTATTAATTAATCAATATGCCTATTAGCCATACAAAATTAATAGGTAGACAGAAATTATAATCTTCACTGGATAGCACAGTTCTCTGATACTGGTCCTTTTATTTCTAAGTAGCTAGATTGTGTGTGGTTTGGGTTTTTTTAAGGATGTTAGAAAGGAATGCTTTTGAAGATTACACCGAAAAAATTTTTTAAGGATTGTTTCGGCATGTTCAGAAGCTATCAAAAGGAAGGTGTTTGCTTTTGGTCTAACTAGCTGATTTTTTCTAGGGGGAAGAGCATCTAATTATTGTAATTAAGACCCTCAAGAACTAGATGAGTTAAATCAAGCAACTAGTCAGTCCAGAATAAGCTCAAAAACTCAATCAAATATTTAGGAGATTATTTTCCACGAATGAGTCCCTCTGTCTCTGACTTCTTAGGCTTGATACTAAAAGGAGACCTGAGGCACAGCTTCAGCAGGCAAGGCTGGGAACTGGGATTCATAATTTTACTGGACATTAGGAATCATTCTCACTAATGGCAGTGAGTTTCTCCCATCCTCCAACTTGGGCTAAATTCTTGCTGTTCCACAGATGGCAGCTATCTATTATAATTTTCTGTTACACATGGGTTTATGGCTTTTCACCTTTTTCCTTGCCCACATCCCCCTGTTTTATAAAAGCTAAACCTTATTTCCTTTTATGTTGTCTAGCACTTTAGCATAACTACATTCAGAATGCACTTTTTCCCAACTTGAAGACTGTAGTATTTGTTCTGGATGTTTTTGGAACTGAAGAGGGACTGCGTGTCTGACAATCTGCTCATCCTTTCCAAATACATCTTTTACTCAACCAGGTGATAGTAGCTCTCTATACAAGTATTGGCATTCTGCTGTTCTTGAATTGCAGATCTCATCTCAACCTTTAGCTGAATTGTATATGTACTGTAGTTATTTACCTGTCATTGTTTTGGCCTTTTTTGTTGATGGTGAAGATTATTCTGCTGTTTGTATTCTAGATAGGAGTCCGAAAAGTGTTTCTTAAGTACTGGCAAGCTGACCATCTCAACGATTTGTGCCTTCAGCTTCACAAGAAAATTATAACCTGCCAAAAAGGTAACAATTACAGAATGAGAATTCCTCCTCTCTCGCTTTGTACACTGAGCAGAATATTGCATAACAAAAAAATTTTCTTCTTGAATAGTTGCTGTATTTTATACATTTTTCTACAGACATACTTCCAGCTAACTACTTATACAGATTTTTTTTAGATGATATTAACATTGGTGATGCTTGCACTTTCTATCTGTCAAACATAATTTTATGACAAACTATTGCCCATAATTAAAACTTAAGGGATCTTGAATATTTCAAGTGTGCTCAGTGATTTTCGAAGGCATTAATATCACCTTTGACTTCTTGTTGCAAGTCACATAGCATAAAAATTATAAAAAATTGCAATGTGCTCAATATGTTGACAGTGACTACAAAGCTAATAATTTAATGATTTTAAATTAATTAATAATTCAATAATTTAAACTTGTCTTTATTTTCTCCCTTTTCTTAAAGCTTTCATATTTGACTGCTGGTTTTTTATGTTTAGGCATTTCCTCCCCCCCACCCCTTTTTTATGTCTGCAATTCTCACTAAGGTCATGCTGACATTTTTTTGGCACATTTTTAGAAGGAGGTATTATCCACTGCCTCCTGATTTGCTGTTACTTCTGTTCCATTTCCTATCAAAATCTCAACTGCTGAAAATGTGAATATTGCTTTATTTGAAGAAGCATCCTTCACACAATGCATTATTTATCTAATTGGCTGATGTCTGTAACAATTCCCATTATCACCTTTTTAAAGGAAATTAAAAAGGCAAAGACTTGTCTTGAGTTTTTTTAGTCATATACATAATATTGCAGACTTAAGAATATATAAATCTCTTTCATTTTAACTATCTGTTCTTCACTGTGAGCATATAGTGAAGAAGAGGATACCAAGATAAAACTTGAAGCAAGCAAAATCGAAATAGAAGCAGTTCAGGGATGAATGTGGAGAGCGACAGTTAACACAGGCCACAGTTCATCTGGGTGTACAACTTGGGACTGTTGTATTCAGACATTTAGAAAAGCAGTAGTGATTTACCCTCTTTCCTTTCTCATCAAGAAATATTTACCTTTCAGAGTCCAATTTGCAAGCAGAGTGCTTTAATATAAGCCTACACCAAAATGCAAAACATCCTCAGATATGTTTTGCATAGGTAAGAGAAAAAATATCTGCCAAACCCTGCCTGAAGAACGAAGATGATAGGTCTTCTTGGCTCCTTAAAAAAATATTTCTTTGGGTTTTACTTCTAGCCCTCTTTAGTTAAGCTCTCTTGAAAAGCAATTTTCACCAAAACTGTGTTCAATGCTTTTTTAAGCTATGGCTCATCTGCATTTTTTTTTTTTTTTTTTTTTTTATGGACTGGAAAATCTGAGAAAATCGGGAACTTGCATGAATAAGGACTAGCTAGATATCCATTTCATGACATTTACTTATGGAATAAACTCCTCTTTGTAAATAGGTACAATTGTAAACTTGCAGAATTAGCATGCCAAAGATCTCTGACAAGTTGGGAATAGAATAGAGTACCTGTGCATTCTTCTTGTATAATCCTAAAACTGGGATCCGTAGACTTTTACACTGGGCTGGTAATCCTTAATGAGTAATGGTATCTGTCCTGCTGCATATCCACATTTTTATCCCATCATCCTTTGCAAACAAAGGACTTTGGAAGCTTTGTCTCTCTTCATAGCATATTGACTAATAGCCAAACTAGTCAATAATTTCTCCATCAGGCTTAAAATGTAATATATACCCTGTAAGAACTTAAAACCAGGTCTTGCCCAAAATTCTTATAAACTGTTTTTACTTCGGTCTTACTAGCAATCCCTTCAGCATTCCCATAAATCTGGGAAAAACCAAAACAAAACAAAACAGGTAAGTCTTTTTCTGTTATCCTGCAACTTAACTTACACATGGAAAGAAAGGGGTCAAACTAAAATGAAAGCATGCGTATTAACAATTTTTATTTAAAAATGGATCTATGAGTTTTCTCATATTTTTTTTCACAGTTATGAGAACTACATATGTGAATTTTTGACCTTATTGAATCAGTGAGAAAATTTTTTGTACCTATAAGAAAGTCTATCATGCTAACTTTCTTCCACGAGAGTTCATGTAGATTAGGAATTAACTTTAATACATTTTATACACAATAGTTAATACATTTCTCACATCCATGGTCTACTTGAATTTGATTACTCTGATCCTTATCCTTAGATGAACCATAAATAAGTACATATTTCTCTGCCCTGGGGGTGCTAACCTCAATTATTTTAATTTGCATAAATGAGAATTATTTTGAATCTACATAAATGAGGAGCAAGTTCAAAAGAAAGTCTCAGTATCCATACAGAAGTAGAAGAAACTAAGCAGTAAAAGTATAGTAGATTACAAGTTCATTTCATAGCAGTTTTTGAGGTTATGAAACTGGGGTTTTGTTCTGTGTTGAACTGAAGACAAAATCTTTCAAATGTTCTCATAGAGAAAGAAATGTGGAGAAATGTCCATCTTCTCATAAAACGTGAGATAGTTCATGAAAATGAGTGCAACACAATATGGGGGGTTTGTCTGCCAACCTTTCTTGACAAAATTTTGTTGTATGTTTCTTCAAAACATCTCAATTTTGGTGAAAGTGCATAAATCAGAGTAGCTGCACAGCCTGTAAATGCTATGCTAGCTGCACTGGATATCGTTTTACTGGACCATCCTAACAGGCTACTCCGCATCGTTCATGCGTGCTAACAATCCTACCAGAGGACTGGCCTCTGTATTTCCTTTTCCTAACCAGCTTTGGTGGTGTTACCAATTTTTTGTTTGTTTGTTTGTTTTTTGGTTTTTTGGGGGTTTTTGGTTGGGTTTTTTTTGTGTCATGGTAAAAGCACACACTTGTAAAAATCTTACTTTAAAATACAGGCTTTTTTCAAAGTCATCCAGGATTTGATGCTTAACTGTTTGTCAAATACCCTATCTACTCTGCAGCAGATAAGTTTAAAGAAAATACTAGAAGTGGAGGAGCAATTTTTGATTATTAAGCTCTTCTGAATTTTTCATATTTGTGAACAGTGAACTCTGATAATGTTCTATGCATGTATTCATTACCTTTGCAATGGCAACATTATGGATTCAGACTCAGTAACATATATATCCAATGTGAATACTCATAAAATTGTCAATAAATAACTGTACTATTAATTTCCTTTTCAACTAAATTGGGGAAGTACATTAATGTTTCAGGGTTTAAAGAAGTCATATTTTATAGAATGTAACTAAAGGGATTGAAAATGATTGAAAATGGCATGGTTGGCTGTGATTATAAGAATGTTGCCCATTCAAAGTTGTCCACTATAAATAATCTCAAAGTACCTGAGCTTGAATGTTTTCAAACCCAGTGTATTTTGTATAGGAGCAGTATTAGTATGTTAACATTAACTTTTCTTACATTTTGTCACTGAGCATCTCTAAAAAATACCTTCTTTTAAATATCTAAACAGAGGACATTGCCCTCTTGTTTTAGTTGTTTATTTTATTCAGTAATAATTTACATTCACAGAAGACTAATTGTATCTTTCTCTTTTTACATTTTTCTTTTAGATTAATTCAGATTGACTCGCTCTTGTAATTTAATGTTGTTCTGCAGTGTTCCTAACACTTAAACTTAATTACATTGTTAAAAAGACCTAATTCATTTTAGCCTTTTTTTTAAACTTAAAATCTTAATATTAACGTTTTCAGTATTTTCCCTCTAGCTCAAACAAATATCTTACACAGGCTATTGCCTGCTGACTTCTTCAACCACAATAAGCAATGATAAAGTTTCACCTGGTTTTGATATGTGTAAGTTGATGTACTGAAAATCAACAATATTTCAGGCAACATGTAAATAATTCTAGAACAAGTTCTTCCCTGTGAAGCATACAGCAGTGATTCGAGATCTAGAATCAGGATCTTGTTGAACTTAAAAAAAAAACCCCCCACACACAAAATGAAGCACCTTTAGTTAGTGTATTTCTGCCTTCTGAGCCAAAATATACGCTCAAGAGAATACTGATACCACCTGCTGCAGGAAGAGTGATTAAATTGGTGCCAAATTTATCGTAGCTACACAGGTTCCTGTGCCTTGTGTTTCTGATCATCTGGATACTTCTGAAAATTCAGGGGACTAGGTGGTATTTAGGTTGGGTAGAATTTGTTGTAATGAATGTACATACTTAGGAAAGTAGTACAGAAAGATACAGGAAATAGATATGCCAAAATCTTCTCCAAACATAGGGCTGACAAAGAGTGTGAAAACCAGGCCCAATAGGTACATAAAGCTGATGCAATGCAGATGAAAATTTTAAACTGAAAAATGCAGATGTGATGTGACAGATACATTTGAGAAATTTGCATTAAATTAATCCAATTGCTTTTGCTGAAAGGAAATTATCAACAAAAGGTCTTTAAGTCAAACTAAAGAATCTCATATCAGTTTTGATTTTGATTGTTTTTAGGTACACTGAAATATTTAAAGCATTTCTTTTTTAAGCTGACCAAAAGCAAATGATGATTTAATTCCTGCTGCATTCAAAACAACAATCATTTTTTCAGGGTTTTATTTTGAAATGAATGTTCTTTTGACCTTTATAATGTAAATGTATGCTTTCACAATCTATAGCATACATTAGGTTTCCAGTTGTAATGTAATAAAAAATAACATTCAATGTAAGTAAACATTTTGAGTTGTGATAGCTCAAATTTATGAAATAATTTACTGTCAATACTTTGGTTTTAGCACTGGCAGTAGAAAACAGAGTTACATTTAGAGTGTTGTTTATATGCCATCACATTTCTTGAATTTTTGTGTAAGATGTTGGATGAACTTGATTTGCTTATGTTTACAGCAGAACACGATAATATTTAGTTATTCACCAATTAATTAGTTATCTTTCATTAGTCTCTATTTTCTCCTTCTTTTATGGTAGTTGTAAGAGGATTTCTAGCTCGCCAGCGCTTGTTACAGAGGATGAGCATCAAACAGCAAGAGGTCACCTCAATCAACAGCTTCTTGCAGAACGCTGAGGATATGGGATTGAAAACATATGATGCCTTGGTTATTCAAAATGCTTCTGACATTGCTCGGGAAAATGACCGGCTCCGCAACGAGATGAACACTGCTTACCACAGGGAAAAGTTAGATGCCAGAAAGGCATCTGGCAGACCAGAAGAAGGCCACAAAAGGTAAGATGAGAAAACATCTACTGTGAAGAATTAAAGTGTTTCTTCAGTTTTAGTGATTTCCTGCCCTGCTTAGAAAGTCATAGAAATGACTGAGGAATTTCAAAAAGATTCTCAAGCATATACTCTGTCCAAATCAATGTTAGACCCTATTTTTTTTTCTATATCTTAGGTAATTAAGTCTAGAAACTTAAGGACACCTCTAACATCCTATTCAGAGGACACTGAGCTTTATAGGAACTTATTCAAGTCTCTGAGGCATTTATTTTTTATATAAATATTTTTTAATTCTACGGTAAATAGATTATACTTATCTATAAGTATATAAACTTATCTTAAAGTTTAACTTATAAAAGTTAAACTTTCATCAAACCAAAATAAAAATACTCTAACTTAAAATTCCAACATTGGGAACTTTCGTCAAACCAAAATAAAAATACTCTAACTTAAAATTCCAACATTGGGAAATTGCCAAGATAATGAAAAACAGCTAGGAAGGCATTAAAATGCAATGAAATACAGACTAAGAAATCCTGATTACGCATCGAACTAGGTAGATTGATTGTGAGGAGGATTCTTTCATTTTACTTAGAAATAGGCAAATGGTTCTGTTTAACTCCCCTCAGAGTTCAAGAGTGCCTATTTTACAAATCCAGTAAACACTGGAGAACCTTTCTCCAGGAAGTGAGTTGGTGATCTCTCTTCTCTCAGACAGCTGAACAGGCAGAGGTAGCATTTGCAGTCAATAGGTATGTGTCTACAGCAGGAATGTGTCTATAACTTGCTGGACATATAAATGTTTATTTTTGCATAGGAACTTCATTTTCATCCAGAACAACTCCCTTTGCTTTCATTGCTTTTGTCAGTGACTTTTATTAAAGTGAAAATGGCAGTGCATCTGCTTAATTAGCTTCAAATATCCCAGTGATTACATATTGGAGGAAATGCCTTTGTAGGAAAGACTGTAATTAAACATTGCAGTGAAAACAAATTATCCACTGAGCACCATGCTTTCATCTCTAGCTATTTCATTTACTACATGGGCAGCTGGCTATATCCTGTGCATGAATTCCAGCTCTGCTGGTGATTTGCCACGCAGAAATACAATTTTAAAAAACAAATGCTCATGGATTTGTTTGTAAAATGTCAGTATAAACATCTTCTATCTAATATATTGCCACCCTATGTTAAAAGGTTTTCAGTGTTTTGATTTTTGGAGGAATAAAATGTTGGAAGGATTTTTGCTAAAAATCAATTTGTTGAAAGCAGCTGATAAACATTACTTATCAATACATACTGAATAGTCAAAACCAAGGAAAAAATTGGAAGAAGTAAAACTCCAAAACTGTGATTGAAATAACTAATTAAATAACCAAACATATTGTCATAATTAATATTATTAAAATGATAACTAATAATTAAGCTTAAACAGGAAGATATGTAAATATCTGGGTGGAGTTGTTCAAGCAGCCAATGTAGCTAGTTAAAAAGGTCATCTAATATTTTTAAGATTTGCATTATCTAAATAGAATTTATAGTTGTCTTTTTAGAAAATAATGATAAAGGCTCAGCATTTACTGCCTCAGTAACTTTCTATTAAAATGGATTTCCCAGAAATTATCATTCAGATTGAAAACCCAGCTTTTGATTGTGTGTAACAATCAAAGTGTGAACAATTCATTCAGCGAATGTCTGATCAACAATATGAAACTGCTTAAGGAAGGCTGCATTTGTGTGAAAAGGGGTCGGTGTCCTGATTTATCATGAAACAGGAAATGGAAGAAAGCTAGCAGCTTGATCTGGATTTGTTTGTCAGAAGATTACTACACACATCCCCTTGGCACAGCAGGGGAGTTGTGAGATTGTTTACCAGAAAGCTGTTGTTATGTTTGCATGAACAGGTTCATTGTTACTGCTTGAATAATGCATCTGGGCCTCTTTTCTGTGTTTTCAGAGCTGAAGACAAGGGTGGGAAGGTCTCTGAGGACAGCTTTGCCGGCTGTCGAATGCCTAAGCACTTTCATTCCAGCTCCGTCCCTGTCCCCATGGCAGTGGACAGCTTGGTACATTCTGCTGCTGGGTCATCCATCAGATCCCCCTCCCTGCACTCTGTGTTCAGCATGGAGGATAACAATAGCCAGTCATCACCAAGGAAACAGCCTCCTCCCAAACCAAAGAGGGACCCCAACACGCGACTGAGCGCTTCATACGAGGCTGTTAGTGCTTGCCTGTCGGCAGCTTCTAAGGAAACTGCTAACGAAGGTTAGGCATAAAGGGAGAAACAGTCGCAAATGTTACTCTAGGTTATTGATTTATTCTTTTCACTTTGATCCTTTTAAACACAGTGAAGTACCTTTGAAAAGTCCTGCTTCCCTGAAATATTTCAGTGGCAGTAAATGAAATCAGTCAATTTGTAATTTGTTTCCAAATCAGCAGATAATACTCATGTGTTCTAATTGCCTAGTTTGTCAACAACAAAAACCTATTTACAGAACTCCCTCTAGAGACAAATGATCTGTCAACTTAAGCTATTCTACCCCATTGACTGCATTATTTCACCTTTTAAACTCTTTGCTAGAATATCTCGCATCACTAAAACAGAATGCTTGAATCTTGAATTTCATCAAGTTAAACATTAAACATTCTCCTACTTTTTCTCTCTGTTCACATAAATAACTTATTGCTTGCAGTGTTTTATGTATGTGCCATAACCTGCTTACAGTGAATTTTTTGTTTAGAAGGAAAATGCTGTGAAAGTCCCAAAGCATCTCAGTGCATTATAGTGCATATAGAATAGTTTTGAGTTCAGTTCTATTCTCCTTCACCCTTGAAATGAGTGAGTAGAAGATGAAGGGAAGGAATGCATTCTGCTTTTTCTTGATAACTCTGACTTGTCAGGCTTTCTGTAAAGGATCCTCTAGGCTTATCAGGGAAGATCATTCAGGTTGGGTTTAAAGCTATGTATAACCATTCTCTAATACTGCATACATTAGATGGAAACCTCTGTGGCTCCCTCTTGCAAAATAATTACTGTTCTCATGTCCAGTTCATTAGATGCAAGTCCATTTTTCTTAACCTCTTTCCTGGTCAGTCAAGCTCTGTGTAAGGAAAGATGAACTGTATCCAACAAATTTTCAGCTAGCATGGTTTAAGGAGCTCTGTAGTGGTTTTGGCTTTCTGTGCCTAGCTCTTCAAGAAATTATGGATTTAACCAAAATGCTTTAGCAGAGGTTTTTGAAAGAAAGACAATTCATATATGTATTTGTGGTCTTAACATTAATGCTTGCATACACTTACAAAGCAACTTTGAAGTTCTTTTCATATGTATGAAACAATAAGGCCAGTTTCCCTGCGTATACTCATTTTGCAAGAATTATGTCAGTTTCCTCAGTTTTTGTCCAAAACCAGCTCTGATTTATACCATCTAATTTTGATCTTAAAAGAACAGTCACCTAGGTATCTAGTTTCTCCATTCCGTACAAGCCTGGAGGCCATGAAAAGGTATGTCGTTAACTATATACTCAGTTGGGGAATTGCCCTTAGGCTATGGGATTCCCTAACTTCTTTATAAATTATTTCCACACCCACAGTACAAAAGAAGAAGATACAGGCATAATATCTGCCTATAATTAGAGTTTCATAGATATTACATAAAAGGGGGATATTCAGTTACTGGCAATAATGCGTGTCTAAGTAGCACCGTGCTGAAACTCCTAGTTAAAAGCATGGCCCTGTCTCTTGGGGCAAATGGAATAACAAATATTTCAGTGTGTTACAGATCTCACAGTGAACATTTCTATTCAAAAGATACCTCCTCAGGTGTTAGTTGTCATCTTTTATTGGCCGTAGAGGTTACCCAAATAGATTATATGTCAAGGTAGCAAAGGCTAGCGGTTAGGAAGCTGCAAGTTCTGCATTTCATTCCTGAAATATTTATGCTTTTGACTGAATCCCTGTGTTTGTGACTGATGCTCATTGTCAAATCATATGGGTAGCATTTGAAGAGTTAAAGTATTAGACCTGTGTAAGGAGTAACTGACTTTGATCTGTTAATAACACAGACCTTTTTCGCTTTCCTAGTACTGACCCGTCCAAGGCCACACAGTGATGATTATAGTACTATGAAAAAAATACCTCCCAGAAAACCAAAACGAAGTCCCAATACAAAACTTAGTGGCTCTTACGAAGAAATACCTGGCCAAAAGCCCGGTGATGTAAAACAGACAA